>NW_004955482.1:3221443-3330718 GCF_000276665.1 Chinchilla lanigera | reverse complement strand
CCGGTACCGGGAACTGAACTCACGACCTTGCGCTTGCCAGGCAGGCGCTTTTGCCGCTGAGCTAAATCCCCAGCCCCAAGATTCCAGCTGAAATGCCCTCGGCTTATCCTCTGCACTGCTGGGTAATTGTGTGTGAACAGTGTCCCCTTTGCCTTGCACTGCTTTTCTGTAACCTCTCTCGTACTTAATAAACTCCTGGAAAATGCAGACATGACTTCATTCCATCGCTTCCTAAGCAATGATACAGTGAATCACAGGTACCTGACTTAAGTGATTTGAATACATTGTAAGATGGGAACTGGTGTGCGTTTTAATGCATATTAATGCATGTTAGACCCTCTTTTATAGCCAGCACTTTGGTCACAGGCTGAACAGGCAGCAGAGTGGCAAAGCTCCTCACACTGTCTCCTGAATTAGTCATGAATATTTCACATCTTAAAGCGCAGTTTGCGCTTTGGATAATTGCCAGCTGTGATTTCAAACAGATAATTGCTGGTCAGACTCTATATGTGGGTTATGCTCCTAACAGTCTGTGAATATGAGCTTTTCTTTTCTTCTACTCACCCATATAATGGGTGCATGGCCCATCTTAAGGTGACATTGATAGATCACCATGGAGAAAGTACACAACCTCCCAAGGCAGTGTAGCCTACTTATTTCATTCATTCATTCATTCATCTATTCATTCACTTCAGTTCTTTGCCCATTTGACCCCTGGGAGACTGCACAACGGAGTGTTAATGCACCCATGATCAAGCTACAAAGTGGAGAAGGAAGGAATCTGGGGAGCATGTCATTAGGACCTGGCCTACCTGGCCTCCTAGTCTGAATCACAAGTAACACTTTGTGTCAGGTTGGGGCATAAACAGTAGACAGAGAGGGTGGGTGAAATACCTCTGTCTGCTGAGGTTTAGAGATGTGGTTTCAAGCTCCATTACAAAGCCCCTCATCTTTGGTAGGTGAAGGGCACATTATTCTGACTCAGTGCATTTGTTTAAGGAGATGAAATGCTGCAAGGACGGCAAACGAAGGGGCGCACAGGGCATCCTGGCTGTTGTGAGGGTTTTGAGCTCTTGAAGAATGCGCTGGTGGTTAGGAAGGGTGTAAATCCTTCCATTTCCATTCCAAGCAGGAGGCTGAGACACTGCAGATTTTAATTCCTCAGCTGTCAGAAGGCAGATGTTCACAGGTCAGATTTATTATTTGACTTGACATTCAGAAATGTTACATGGCGTTTTTATAGTGTGGCACCATTTGTGAAGGTCAAAACGGAGGTCATTCTTCCTGGTGCCACCTGCCCTGACCACCTCTCCTAATGTACCTACTGCTGATATAAAGGGGACACATTTAAATGTCTCAAGAGAAAGTTTGTGAATCTTTCAGGAGTGATGTCTCGAGGTCAGAAAAGTTCACAGCCAGAGAAGTCTGACCTTTGCTTTTGTTTTTTAATTCCGAAAATTACTTTGTCCTTTGCATGTTTCTTTAACCTTACGGTTCCTTCTGGGCTAAGTTAGATTTCTCAATATCCGCTATGAAAACAAAGAAGCAAGGACAGGACATACTAAAATTCATCCTTAAAAGCCATATGATCTCATATTTCACATTATCCCTTCTCTGCAGTAATAATTACACTTTGTGGGACATTTCCTATGTGCTGGGCAGGCTCTGCACCAGGCATATTAAGGATATGGTCACATTTCTAAACTTAAAAATAGCTATTTACCATGTCTAACCTAGGTGGAGAATCTGTCATGTGCCATGCATAGCCCTATGAAGTACACATGACTAATTTATTTACCATCCTAATGAGGTAGGTAACAGTTTGCTATTGCCACTGTAACAAATCATTACACAAAGATGGTAAAAAGATTGCAAATGTATCCTTGCAGTTTTAAAGGTCAGAAAACCAACACAGATTTCACCAAATCAAAATTTACATCTCTGTCTCTTGAAACTCTGGAGCTAAGTGAGTTTCAAAGCTTACTTAGATTGTGAGCAGAATCAAGTTCCTTCAGTCTGGGAGGATGAAGTCCCATTTCATTGTCAGCATCTGTCTTAGTTACCGTTCTTAATGCTGAGACAAAATACTTGACACTCAATGTTAAAGGGGGAAAGGTTTATTTAGCTCATAGTTTGTACAAGTTTCAGTCCCCAATCAGCTGGCTCCAGGGCAGGGTGGCATCACAGAGGAGAAAACAGTCCGTGGTGGGCAGAAGGCAGCAAAGCAACAAAGGATGACCACAGTTCTGTCTACCCCTTTCATCTCATCCAGGCTACTTGGGACCAGTAGCACTCACACCCTTAATCCTAGTGCCCTCAACCCTATCATTGCACCGCGAATCAATCCTAGTGTCACACACTGTAGATGCAGCACCTCTGAGAAAAAACCCCACCTGTGACTGCATGAGGCTTTGGGGACATCTAGACATAAACCATAACATCTGCCCATGCTGCTGGGCAAGAAAACCTGTGTCCACTCACACAAACATGCACGATCATTCCCTTGTTGGTCCTTTATGATCCCCATTGCTTGCCAAGATTTGAATGGTGTTCTGAGCATTCTCCAAATCACAGTATGTGCAGAAACACAGTTCACTTCTTTGTTTCCATCAGAGCGGGCTAAGTATCTGCCATGTATATGCCTTAACAAGTTAGTTTTCCACCACAAGCCAAAGCTGGATCTGAAGAGAAACTATTTTTAGATAACTCTTGACATAAACTAAAACCCGGTGACTGGAGAAGACCAGGGACCCTGGGTTGTATAGTCTTAGAGATTTCCTGATTTATTAACTTTAGTACCTTTGAAATATTTTGAATCAGTATGCTAGTTAGAAAAAGAGAATACATATGTTTAATTACTATGTTCTTAGCTTCTAAACTTCCATTTTATTTTTCTCTAAAATTTTATTTTTATGAAACTTCTAGTTTATGATATCTACTTCCTTAAGCATATTAACAAAGTTCTGAAGTCCATATTTAAATTAAAAGATTGGCATAACTCCCAAGACTCCCACCCTTGCTCATTTTTCATGGTCTCCACTGTGCTTTTATTCCCTGGAGTTCTTTACTTTGTTTTTTTTTAATGCTAACCTTTTATATAAAAAGGTTGGTGCTCTGAGTAATGTCATATTCCTCCAGAGATATTTTGTTTTAAGGCTGGCCCACAGTCAGATTGAGGGCACTTAACCTCAGCCCAGGCATGAGGTGACTCGATCTGATGCTTCATTTTTGTCTTTCTGGGGCTTTATTTCTGGCCTCACCCTTCACTCCAGGTCACATCCTCCAGCGATGCTCACTGAGCACTGGGTTATTGGGATGAAGGACTGGCTTCCTGGGAGGATCCAACACGAATGCTGAGTATGACATGGCCACCATTGAGGCAGCTGTGTGCCTCACTTCTTGGCCTCTTACTCTGGAGAGTTTAAGTGACGATAAAAGCCTCACAGATAAGTAGAGGCTCGGTTTTGGCCAGCCTCTGCTCCTTTCCTTCTCTCCAGGATCATTGTTCTGGCCACCTTGGGATATCTGGAGTCCAGCTTTCGCCTCCCAATCTGGTGAGACTTCCAGAGCTGTGCTTAGTCTCTGCCTGACTCCACAGGACCCTGCCTGCTTGGGCGCAGAGAGGGAAAGTGGTTGCAGAAGAATCCAGGCTTCACATCCATGGAGCCTCCTTCTCGAAGAGACCTTGTCCTATCTTGGCTACACTGACAACTTTCTGACACAATTAAATAGCTTTGGTAAATCATAGATTTTGAAGTTCACCCAGGGGCAGGTGTGGTTTTCTGTGAAAACTATCACACTCAGAAACAATTATTCTCTCCTTGCATTTGTTCTCATTCAATCTCTAGCTCTCTGACTCCCTCACCTGCAGACATTCCTTGCTCAATGATCTACCTGTTTAACGACTTACAGTGAAGGCATGGTGTTGGACTTAGAAAGCCACACTTGGACTTATGACCCATCTGATGTTTTTCTGCACACTTCTGTACACCTTGCTGATAGAGTCTTAATGCCCGTTTTGGTACAGTATACCTTGTTTATACAGTACTTTGATTTTTGCTGTTGTTTGTACTATAGTTTTGTGTTATTACACATTACACTACTGCATGTAAGAATTATGCAAATAAAAACAAAGTCATCAGGTTGGAGTCTCTTCTGACCATTTCTTTGTTCTGAATATTGTAATGTACACACTATATACAATTCCTCACTTAGTGATCAATTCACATTATGACCTGGTGTCAGGAATTGGAATACAGTCATTAAACGAGGAATGCTTATATTAATATTTATTTTTTACATTTCTCTGATTCACTCAGATCAAGGCTTCTTCAAAGTAAATTCTGAGCAGGGACTTAAACAATCAGTATTAGACAAGAAGAAAAATATTTTTCTCATTTATCTGACTACTGTCATGGCATTTGGAACCGTATGTTTATATCACCTCCTTCCATAAGTCTATAGGAAGTAATTTATCCAGTGCTTTTAAAGTAACAAAACACCTGAGGTGAGTTTTCCATCCCGAAAAGAAGGTTTTTCTCTAAACACCTATAAGAAATAGCTCACTGACATCTAAGTGGCCCTTAAACCACGGCATCTTGGAAAAAACAAAGAAAATTCTACCATGACTAAAATCAGCATTGTTTCCCAGTGGAACCAAATGTGCAATCTTTGGTTCAGTTTGGAAGGTTTCAGTTTCAAAGGTGGGGAAGGCTGAGTTTCAAGGTTTACTTGTGATAGTTGTGAAGCGGTGCAGGCACAGCCCAAAACCTACAGTGCCGTGTAGCTTCGTGTTCCCTTCACAGGGAAGAGTTGCCTCTTCTGTGTATCTGCTCCCATGACTTCATAAAAACAGCTTAAAGTGCTGATCTCCAGTTATGCTCAGTCCATGTTTTCAGTCTCCAGAGACAGAACATGTGCCCCATCCAGATGAGTCTTTAGTACGTTACCCATTCAGAGGCACGTTTTGGGGTCATTATTGTGCAAACGTGTGCCCAGCGCAGACAGTGGTCTTCAAAGGCTAGATTGGGTCCAGAGACCCAGAAATCTGTCCAGGGAATCTCTGTCCACCTCACCTAGTCTCCTCCACTCTAATTGCTACTTTGAGTAACACAAATTTACTTCCACTCCATGCCCTCTCTTTTTTTTAATTGAGAAAATAAAATATTATAAGATAATGAAAACTGGAATTGGAGTATAAAACATATAAGGAAAATCTAGTTGAGTTTTCACTACCTAGAGACCTTCTGTTGCAGACAGGAAACTGAAATGGTCCTGCCCCTCTGCTTCAGCCACCATGAGCACCATACCCGGCTGTGGGTGCTGATTTGGAGGTTTCATGGCACGGGCCTTGCAGGTCGGACACCTGAGGCTGCGTGCTCACTCCACATTCTGGAACATCGCCAACTCTTCCCGGAAATGACTGTGACTTCTCATCTGTCTTTTTACTGGGAGAAAGAGCAATGTCAACTTTAAAATTTTTCATTTGAATTGTACAAATTAAGGAAGATGGTATCATGACTCAGTATGTGCACGGAGGTCAAGTCATGCACTCAATTTTCCCTTTAAGTAAATACTTCAAAGAGCTCTAACAAACAATAACTTAATATATGTCCTATGACCAAATAATAATATAGTGAAAATTTAAGTTTTAAAAATATTATTATAGTAAAAGACACATTGTCAGTAATTCCTCTCAAAACCCTCCAATAGCTTCTAATACACTGCTCTCTTCACTCCTACCCTTTCTGAAGCAACTCTGGAGACCTCTTTCCTGAGTGTCTTTTGTTGGTGTCATGGCTGCCTCCTTGTCCTGAATTGACTAAAATCATTTACCTCCCATGTTCAGTTTGACTTTGGGGGTGAGCTAGAAGTAGCACAGTGCCAGATCTGAGAATAAGGTAGATGAGGACATGCCATAAAGTTATTGACAGAAATTGCAAAACATTTTGAATGGAATCAGAATATAGAGGTAGCCACAAAAAGACACAAAAGAGGATTCGCAGAGCTGTTTCAGAAAGTGACGAGAATAACGGGATAGGTGAGATTTCAGTACCTAAATGCAATGTGTCCTGAGCAAATCATGATGACTAAAACTTCAACCTCTCCATCACTGCTTTGTGTTTGAAGCTCTCCCTCCTAGTTATGCATGGATACATGATTGGTTATTGCCATCCCGCTGTTCTGGGGAACACAAGACCTTATCGTGTTCGAGGAGCTGCCATCCAAACTTCCTTTCTCTCCCTGATTTCCCACGTTTTTCAGCCCCTAGCAATCACTTACACATTCCAAACTTTTATTTCTAATGTCCTCATGCAAGAACCGTGGTATTTGTCTTCCAGTGTCTGACTTACTTCTCTTAACCCGGTATCTCTCCATTCCATCCGTTTCTCCTGCAGATGGTAGCGTGGCATTCTTCTTATAGCTGAATGATAGCCCGTAGTCTGCATAGGCCATACTTCCTCATGCACTCATCCATTGTAGGCATCTAGGTTCC
This sequence comes from Chinchilla lanigera, assembly GCF_000276665.1. Classification (NCBI taxonomy): domain Eukaryota; kingdom Metazoa; phylum Chordata; class Mammalia; order Rodentia; family Chinchillidae; genus Chinchilla; species Chinchilla lanigera. The sequence goes on along the minus strand of NW_004955482.1, from coordinate 3,324,222 downwards.
CTATATATTTTAAGACTCTGAATAGTGCAGAGAAAAGCATGTAGGGGATTCTTTGATATGCACTTTTCCTCTGGGTACATTCTCAGGAAAGGAATAGCTAGACCATGTGGTAAATCGATTTTTAATTTTAAGGGAACTCCATTCTCCATTCTCCTAGCAGTGCTAATTTACTTCCCTCCAAGAGTGTATAAGAATGTCCTTCTCTTCTTCCCACCCTCATCAGTATGTATTATTGTCTGACTTTTTAATAAAAACCTTTTACCTGGGGTGTGATGGTATTTCTTTGTGGTTTAGACTTGATTTCCCTGACAGCTAATGAAATATAAATCATTTGAATTTCTTCTTTAGAAAAGTGCTACCCTTTTCCTTTACCCAATTATTAGTTGAATTATTTTTTCCTATTGTGTTCACGTACTTCCTTATATGTTCTGGATAATAAATAGAAATATGATACCAGTAGCAGACAGAAAAAAATTCAACACAAATTGTTTACTTGGTTCAAAAACTTTACCAAAGGGATATGTGACCCAAAACTCTTACCAGACTTTCAAACTCCTTGATTCTGTATATATTTCCAAAACACAGTTCCACCCCTCTAGAGCTATCTGCACTCTGTCTGTGAAGAACGTGGCCATCGGAGGATTATGGAGCTGGTCCCATCATTCGCCTGTCCTCAGTGATACAAGATACAAGGAAAAAGGATGAAGCCCCAGTGTGGGTTCTCAGGCTCTGTCTGCAGCTGATGCTTGGAAGCTGAGTGGTTCCCCTGGTCCTTGCTGCAAAGCGATGGGTGCCCTGCTCACACCCGCAGGCTCATTTTTGGGTGTCGTCTGTGCCTGCTCATCCTCCTCTGTTTGCATCAGATGGTAAATCTATTAGTCAGGAAATCACGGGCGAGGGATTAAGGGTCTGTTTGTAGATGGTGATCTTACCTAACTCACCCGGGCGTGGGGACACAAGGGTGAGTTTGCAAAACATCAGCGATTTCCTTTTCCTTACAACAATGTCCAGAAACTTGTCTTGTTGGACTCAAGGAAAAGAGTCTGGGAAAGATGTGCTCATCCAGTCTCAAGGCTCAACACATTCTGGGATGTGGGAAAAGAGAAGGGAAAGAAGGAGAAATTTTGTATGCATGTATATACAGGATAGATAACATGGTTGTTCTTCTGTCTTCTATTTCTATGCTGAAAGAAACTGTCAATGAGTCTTTGGTTTACCAGTATTGCATGTCTATATCTGTTTTCATGAGAAGCCACTTTGAAGATATCAATATGTAATACAACCACCATTGTTAATTCCCTACCACTTTGTTTGTAACTCTGTATTGTATGTATTGTGCTTGTGATATGTTGTAAAATGTTGTATGTCTGTTAATGTTTCCCTCCTTTTATTTTTAAAATAAAAAAAAAGACTAAAGGCGGAGTGTGTGTGTGTGTGTGTGTGCGTGCGCGTGTGTGTGTGTGTGTGTGTGTGTGGTGCACAAGTAAAGCCACTCCTTTAGTGCTTTTAATATATGAGCATAATGTGACTGCTGGAAGAGAGTCAAGCAACATTAAAATGCACAGTTTTTAAAAAATGAAAGATTCCCTTTTTCTCACCAGCCTACTCCCCTGAGGTAACTATTGCTGGCATTTCCAGTGCCAGAATGCCAGACCCAAATGAAGATCTAAAGCTAGAAGCAGATGCTGAGGTGGTCTGGGACAGGTTCATTTGTGTGCAACGCACTCACGGCATCTGCGTTCTCCCCTCCACCTGGACCACATCCTTCTCCCACTGCCTCCTGTCTTTCCAGTCTCTGCAGCACACTGCTTCCCCGAAAGGGCTTTTTGCCATCCTAACTCAAATGTCAGCCGCTCCCTCCCTCCCCAGCAATGGGTCTGCTTTGTGATCTTTCAGAGCAAGATTTATTGCCCAGAGTTATTTCCTATTTATGTATGTATTTGTTTTATTGAACATCTTTTTCTAACTGGAACACGAGCCTCCTGAGGACTGAGACTTTGTTCCTTCGGGGTGTAGATGTACCCTCAGAGTGGCATAGTGCCAACCACGGACTGGGCGCTCAATACAGATGAGCTGAAAGAAGGAACCTGATTGGATGGGTGGCACCTACCTGTGTCAGCTCTTTTGTATCCGGTGGTGACAGCTGACATACCCAGTCACTTCCACCATTTTGTTGTCCCCTTTTGGGAACTCTCATTCACCTAGGGTTCAAGAAGCAACTGACAGCACTGGGCCTGCTAATTACAGGGAAACACATTTTCCGTGGGTCTGAGGGCTCATGTCTATTACTGAGGAATGTAGAACTTTGGCACCAATAGATCACAGGGTAATCAGACTGCTAAGGTAATATCCATTTCTAGTCATTGCTTTCAAAAGTGAGCTAGCCCTCCATCGCCAAGAAATCAGCAAAGAAGCAGTGGAAATGCATGCAGGGCTGAGTACTAGGTTTACAATAACATCTGCTCTTGGGTTTTGAATCTGTTTTCCAAACTTGTTAGCTTCTTCTATTTGAGATTTTCTCAGTTATAAAAGTAGTATAGGGGCCTACTCCATAGATTTGAATTGTGATAATAAAATGTTAATTTATGCAAAACACAAAGGTATAGGTATTATCACACTGTCACATGATAATTTAGTATATTTACTATTATTATAATTGTTACTATTGCAGTTATATTGTATGCCTTAATTCTCAGTAAGGATCTGTGTTAGTTCTACTTTCTGTCACCTAACATAACTTTTCTTGATTTTCATGTGAACATTGACTATTACAGCCAGAAGCCCTAAACGACTGAATTTGAAATGTTTTGCTTTTATACCTTGACCAATATGTATGTGTACATAGACATGCATACATGCCTATCCACCGAAGCAAAATGTCTCTGGTACACAAGGGTGATTAAAATGCATAGTAAGTATTTAAATTTAAAATATTAATTACAATGAAAGCAAATTGGCCTTAATCCCCTTTAGAATAGTCTCCCTCACTTCAGATGCACTCATCGCATCACCATTGCCGCTTTCTGAAGCAGTTCTGGAAGTGCTCTTTACGGAGTGTTTTTCTGGGATGTGGTCAAAGATACAGGGAGCGCATTGCTGAGGGCCACCCAGGAGAAAGGCGGGCTCCCAGAAACGTGCTGGCTGTCCTCTTCCACTTTACTCACTGAATCTGGCACCCAGAGACTTCCACTTCTCCTCTGAAGTCAAGGTGTCCACAAAAGGTAAATGTTCTGAATTGATTCAGGTGGTTGAGGCAGCCACAACAGCACAGCTAAAGACACTCAGGAAAGAGGACTCCAGAGCTATTTCAGAGAGTGTGAAACATGATGGGGTGACTGTGTTCATAGCGAGGGGGAGGATTTTGAGGGGGCTTAGTCCAAATATGTATTTTATTGTAACAATTTCTTTAAAACATCATTATATTTTTAACACACCTTGTATTTTCACCCTGCATGTCTGTGAGGCTCTGCTCTGCTTTATTTGAACTTAGTAAACTCTGATTTACAAATCACTGCTGGCTTCAGCTTACTGACTTCATTTCCTGTTGGTGGTACACCGAGACCTGTAGTTTGAAATATTCTGTCCTACCAGCAGCCCTGGACTCTGGGAGAGTAGTGGTGTTTAGATCAATGCTTTTCCTTTTTCTATGTTTTCTAAAGTGTCTGTCCAGTTTTCTGCATTCAATTTTAATTTTCCCACTGGTTTCAAGTTATTCTGTTATATTTCTAGGAGTTTAATGGCTAATATTAAAATTTTTAAACTATTTTGACATTTAACCCCTGTAATTGTTTCATTAAATTCAAATTATCTTTTTAAAATTTTGTTTTCTGGTTTCTGCATATTTTTTTACTGGTATATTCTAATATTCAAAGCATCTTTTTTTTACAGAAAAATCTGAATTCTTGAATTATTTGGCAGAGATAATAATTTTCAAAAGAAATTGTTTGTGATGAGAACTGTTTGTCAGGGTGACATGCAAGACACTGACTCAAGTACAATTTGTTTCAAATATTTCTAAGGATACATAGACAAAATATATAGTGGTTCAGTTTTATTCTGCTTTTGGAAAATGTATAAATGTCAGTAAAATTAGTAAGACATCCACAGAAATTAATGCACCAATTTAGAATTCCAATTTATATTCCAGTTTTACACAGGAGACCAGATGACTTTGGATGAACCTTGGAATCTTTCACTATCTCAGAGTCAGGACACATACGATAGAGTTGCTAATTCTTGCCAAATAAATTTGATATAATGATGAATGGAACCTCACTCTATTGTGAAGAAACACGTAACACAGGAAAGAAGATATTTGAATAAACTCTTAATGTGTCACCTGATTTTCTTAAAACTGGAATTCCTAAAATAACTCATTGTCACAAAAAGTATTTAGTGAGAATTTTACCAAATTTGGGCCATATTAAGTAACTTATAGGATGAATTATTAAAGTACCTGCCTATGAAAAATTTAATGATAACTGAGTCATTTTTATGATAAAGAGATGTTACTTTACTGAAGTTTTCACATAAATTGCCATATTATTACTTAATATAACATAACAATTACATCATTCCAGAAATATCTTAGGGCTTTGGTAGGAAGTTATTCTTTCTCAAATGCAATTGATGATATCTGTATCCTAAAGACAGGTGCATTTAATATTGAGAGGAATTTCTGCCATTTGCAGTGTAACTCAGGCTTCAAAATAACATTTTATTTGGCCCCTGGTCTGCATTTTTCTATATTGCTGTTGATGCTAAAGGAAAGATGCCTGTAGCAGCTCTGTCTTCCACTGCAAGGGTTAAACAGGAATTCAACACAAGGGATTTCACTTTGCAACTAAATTCCCTATCATTCATTAACTTTTATTGTAAATGGTGAAGAATCCTTATTTTTAGACATGGAGGAAAAGAAGAAATAAAAGAGAATTGATACAGTCTTAATGAGGCATTCAAAAGAAAGGCATTTTCTTAGAATAACCTAAAAGTGATTATTTTTGGAGCTGTAGAACTACTCTAAGATCATTAATTTCCAACAGAAAAAAATTCTATGACTAGTTGTAAAGTCAGGAGAGTGTTTGCTGTTAAAGTTTGCAAATTTAAAAAAAAAAATCTTAAAACAGTCAAATTAAAACATTTGGTATGATTAACTCAGATGATGACTTCTCCACTCTGGCTGTAGTGATAAAAGGTCCAGATTGAGATCCAGGGAAACATCTTCGTACCTGTGCTGTAACCAAGGGCCCCATGGAGAAGCCCAGAAGCCAGGGCATTGGTGGGAATGAATAAATGGGGTGTGGCTGGGGGATCCACGCTCCCCAGTAAGTTACCATGCCTTGATTCCTAGAACCCATCATGAATTTATTATATTGTGCTGTGGGACCCAGGGAAGGAAAGGTAGCAGGTGGACATGAGGATGTTAATCAGCACATATAATATTGAGACTATCCAGAACAACTGTGTGGCATTAATGCAATGACAATGATTTTTTCTCTAAAAAGCTTTATAGAAATTTAAAATAATGTGGACGAAAGGCTGAGGGATCAGGGCCAGAGGACAGCAACAGGAGAATGACTCAAGTGCTTGCTGGCTTTGAAGATGAAGACAGAGAATGGGACCACAAGCCAAGACATGTTGGCATCTTCTAGAAACAGCAAAAGCAAAACAGTTAAGAAGAGAAAGGAAAGGGAATAGAGAGAAGAGACAAAGACCTTCCCTTGGATATCCCATAAATTAGCATCATCTGATATTTATTTTAGCCCAAAGAAATACGGATATGACTTCTCATAGCAGACTTATAAAATAATCAATTTGTTTTGTTTTAAATCACTAATATGGTGGTTATTGGACAAGCAGCACTAAATTTTAGTATGCAGAGTTGGCAGAATCCCACTTGAAAAAAACATAGTGTCCTGTTTTCATCATTGCTATGAAACAAATCTTATTGTCCTCTCTTCCTGCAACACAGACATGTATTTTTAAGTTGTCGTGATTTGGGGCCATCCTTGGACTTAGTTTTCTTGTGTCTTCAGCTGCTTCTGGTGAACCCCTACTCATCAGAACACAGCCCATCTTTAACCAGTGTACGGGTATTCACCATTTTTTCGTATGGTCCCACTCTTGAGGGGCGTGTTGGTATCTAGGGCATCCTTCTTTGGCATATGCAGAAACTGTATTTAAAGTTAATGATAGGACCATTAACCTTACAAAACTCCATGCACTGGTAATATCTATTCATGCTGACATGTTTCCATAGCTATAAAACCTGTCAAGATCTTAGTAACTGCTATTTTTTTTCTCTGGAGAAGTTCAGGGAAAACCCTAGAAAAATCATTGGCTGAGAAAACTTAAAAGATTGACAGGAATCTGGGAATCCTAAAGCTCCAGGCTCATGCAAATGTTGCACAAGTATCTGGGCCTAAAAAATCTTTAGTGGCCAAGAAATCCAGGGCTCCTCATCAGCAGGCAGGATTTCTGAGTGCCAATACAAGATGGGCTAAAGTCACCAGTTGCGTTCATTTTTAGTTCTGCTACTAACCAGTGCCAAAGTACAATCTTGTCTGGTTGTCTGTATTCTGTGCATCTTTTGGTTTGCTAAGTAGGGCACCCAGGGATCTCTTTCTGTAGATCTATTTCTGAAGATCTCTAATCAGTAACCTGAAGAGCAGAAGTAGGGTGACAACTAAGAAATTTAGCTCTGATCTGTATTAAAACTCTGTCTTTTATTTCCCAGCCCTGTTCTAGTGAATGTGTCTGAGATGGGGAAGAAATGTCACAGCGATGGTGCTCCAAGGCTCCTGGACTGCTGTGTGTGCAGATTCTCAGAAACAGGTTATTTTTCCATTTCCACCATCATGACCATGGGGACTTCTAATTAGCCGTTAATCTTAGACACGTTGGGGGAAGTTGTGGCGGGAGTAAGCAACTCCATCTGCTGGATTTGCAGGAGCCTCAGCCCATATGCTTCCTGTAAGTACAAGGAGCAGACACCTTCCCTTCACTGTGCAGTTGCATGGCTGTATCTTTTATTCTCTGGGGAAGAACAGGGCAGCAGCCAGTCTTCCCCTCGGTATCTGCAAAAGGATGTAGATTGGAAGAGGTATCTATTTTCATCATTTATTTGCTGCCATTTCCCTCAAATTCACACCACTACAGCATGCATGGGTCAGCTTCACAGACCTCCCACAGCCCTCAGCCCTCTTTAGCTGGAGTGTGGATGCTGGGGTTTTTCTCACCATGTGTCTGCGTGAGTACCACCCATGCCCACGTTCATGCATTCACAGCCCAGGTGTCTCTTTGGGGAACAGAACCACATCTAAAACACAAAAGGGGCTTCTGCCAGAAAATCAGATGAGCTTGTCAGTGAAGGAGATGAAAATTGGAGCTGTAATGAGCTACTGTATCATAAATGAGAGCTAATTACATTGTCAGTGCTACTTACCATCTCGTGTCAACTGAGATAAAATCAATCTACTCAAGGACAAAGAAAAATTACACTTAGTTAGGTCTTACTAATTCTATTAGTTAGCTTTCTCATTGCAGGGACAAAATGTCTGACACCCACAACTAAAGGAAGGCATGTTTAGTTGCTTGCTGGTTTCAGGGAATTCAGTCCATTGTTGGTTCACTCCAAGGCGGGAGCATCATGGCAAAAAAGACTGGTGGAGCAGAGCTGCTTAGTTCATGGTGGTCTGGCAGCAGAACAGGGAACAGTGCCAGACAGGATAGGACCAAGAACCAGACATAGATCCCCAGGGCACACTTCCATGACCCACCTGGACAATCAGGGAGTGTGCTCTGCCAGTCTCCTGGGAAGCTCCCCAGCCACTTAAGTTGAAAATTGAATTTACCTGTCCTGTTAGAATTGCAAAAAGGAGAACCCAGATTCATGAGCCTTGAAAATGTGTTACAGGGCTTTTATAGCTTGAGCTGCAGGGGTCTTGTTCACTGTTGCTACAGCAAGTAGAAACACCAAAACGACATCCAGGATTTAGGGGCAGATTTATTTACATTGACAGGTGCTGATTGGGATCGTTCTCAAAATATCAGGCCTTGATCTCTGGTGGTCTAGAGCTTATATGGAATAAACAAGCAGAAAGTACAGAGGCAGAATGGCCTGTGAATTGGGGGTGGGTTTATACAATGCGCATCACAGTGACCACCCGTTTCTAAGAGACAAGAGCAACCAGAACTGGAACAGGAACTATGAGCCGGGCAACTACGAAACTGAAGTATACTGGGGTGGGGGGTGCATTTCCTGTTACACTAACTCCTTTGTCAAGAGCTGTGACTGGGGCACCACAGGTCAAACTCTCTGGTAACAAAAGGGCTCAACACAGTCTCAGGAGACAAGGGGACAGTCTCACTAGCTGTCACAGGGAAGAGTAAGTGTTTTTTTCCCAGCAGTTGCAGTTCCACCTGGGTCACAGGTCAACCACACTGGAGAGGGTCTGTGCAGAGGGCTCAGTGTAAAAGTTCAACTGTGGACAAGCCTGATCCTACATAACGAGGCCTCTTGATGCTGTGAGCAGTGCCTTTCCTCAGAGAACATGGTGGCTTTCTTCCCCAATGTCCACAAGACTCAGTCCCTTGTAACTGCCCATGAGGTTATCCCATTCCTGGGACTTTTCAGTAAAGGTTTCCTACTATGGCCAAAATCCATCTAGAAGGGTCTTGGAAGTTAGAATCAGTTCTGAACATGACAATGTTGTGCATCTGCTAGCAGCATGATCAATTCAGGCTCCAAACATAAGCCAGTTTCTGAGAAAGAGAATTTCAAAGAGAAGTATCTAGAGAAGACAGAATGACTGCATTCTCTCTCTGGCTTGAGTACCGAAATGGTGAACTTCATTGCACTACAGTCATTAAGTTGGTTTCCTAAATACCAAAGCCACTCAACACCAGACAGTAAACAAGTGCTATAGACTGAGTACCGATTAATCTGTTTTTGTGTTAGTTCTCTTTATGTTTCTGGAACAACATGCCTGACATACACAACTTAAAGGAGAAAGGGTTAAGCTTGGCTCATCATTTCAGAAGGTTCAGTACATGGCGACTGTGTCCAGGGGAGACCTCACGGTGAAAGTTTTCATCTCCTGGCAATCAGGAAGCAGGAAGCAGGAGAAGAGTGGATTAAGAGAATCCCATCTGGCCATGGGATTTACTTCAAAGACTCATTTCAGGGACCTTCTTGAGTGAAGTAGGCCCCGCCTCCTAATACCTACTTGGTGAATGAATCATCAAAGGCTTAATCCAGTGATGAGGTCAGTGTATTTGTGGTCCAGTCCCCTTGGCCCCACCTCTGAACACTGCTACATGGAGGATCAAACTCTCCATATGCGAGTCTCTGGAGGACGCTGCATATTTAAATCATAAGAGTGCCCACAGATGTCCACACTCCTTGGTTTGCTGTTGCTGCTCACATATTCCACCGTGAATGTAGACACAGCTGCCTTTTTCACTTGCTGTTACCAACATACTCCTCACGGGGCATCAGTCCCTTAGTCTTTGGCTTGTGTCTCCTGGCAAGGACTAGGGGACCCACTCTTCTCCAGGCAGCAGGATGAATGCTTTCTGGGGCAGCAAACACAATCATATCCATGTGGCCTCTTAGAGCTTTCCTAACTGATCTCGAATACATTCCTTTCAACATACGAAATGCAAAATTCTACCTCACATTGTCTGCTTTCAGTCTCAGTAAACACCCATGTGAGCAAGATGGTGCTGAGTGTGTTTGAAAGGCAAAGCCAGGTTCTCAGGAAAGCCACTTAAGATGCAGGAATGACAGGATGCAGTATCCCAACTCAGAAGCATATGCTGTCTGAAAATAGGGGCAAATGTAATCATTAGACCTTAGTAATTCAGTCAGCCATAAAGCCAGGCGTCCACTTGACTTGCAAAATTATCAGTGTTTTTTTTTTTGCTTCAACTATACCTAAAGCCCAATTTTCACTGCCCAAGATGAGTAATGACCTCTCTACTGCTCTTAGAGAGGACAGGGAAGAGCTGTCATGTGTAACCATGACTGCTCCACCCATTCACGTCTTCACAGATGTGTAAGAAACAGCTCTCACATATTCTTTGCCAATGCTGTGCTTCTGATGGAGTAAAATTCCCTGGGCAGAAACAGAAGCATCCGGTAAGGTCCAATCCCAGACAAAATTACTGATAAGTTTCAAATGAAGATGTGTTTGGGAAGATATATGTGTTTGAGAACATCGAACAAAATGATCTTCACTCAGAAATATTTTTTTCCATTTAATGAAAATGGAAAAGATAACTCATGTATAAAGTTATTTTCTTCCTTTCCTATTCTCTTGCAAGAAGTTGTGATTTATAAGTTTTCAGCATGAAAGTAGACATAAAGAATAATGAAAAACACAGGTATTGTTCTAGCCCTTAGCTTACAGAAAATACAATTAAAAGTCAAAAGTGGCTTAATTCCTCTGTACACACTACACATCCTGTTATATCAGTTTGTCTCTTAATTTGTCTCATTTTTTTTAATTCCATAATTTTGATTTGACTGTGAAAGGTGATAGGACTTTTTATTACAGTTTTTCATTGTGTCTATTTTATTGAACATATTTATAAGCATTTAAAAAGATGTTGTTTTTCTTCTGTCTAGTGCTTTGGTTTGGTAAAGCTACTAGATTTTGAAATATAGATGTTAATAAAAAAATCTATGACAAGGCTTTCCCTGTGATTTTAACTTCAGAAAAGCAGTTAATCAAATCATATTTGTCTATCAAATCATATTTTTCCTACTATTTGATTGGAAAGACAAGGCTGGCTTTCATTTTGGGGAGGCCTACAGAATTTCTGGTTTTCACTTCTTTTTGGAGTACAGCAATGTGTGCATAGTTTGTCTACCAGGGTCAGTGTTTCTATTGGGTCCTGAACCTAATTTTTTCTTTGTCCTTACACTTCAGAACTTCAAAGGTGCTGCATTCCCTCATCCTCTTAGCTGCTGCTTCATATTTGATTCCTTCTGTTTTCTTTTCTTTTTCTTCTTTTGTCTCTGAGACTTCATTCACTATCAAAAAAACCCCAAAACAACAAAACAAAATAAAGATAGTGCCTTGAGAGTCAAAGGGGCTGAGCCTGAGAACATTCCCTCCCTGCAATTCACTGTGTCAGGTTTGACCTCCTTGTCCATCCCGGATCCAAGCTGTCCTCCTGGTCCATCATCCTCCCCAAGCTGGGAGGCTGGTGAAGTTCTGCTTGGACTCTCAACCTCTGAGGATCACTTTCTTCCGGGTCAGCATCTCAGGTTTCCTTTCAGGACCTAGGACTCAGCCGGGGACTCCAGGTGAGGCAGAGAGGGTTCTGGGCTCACCCTGAGCTGCTTCCTTTCCCTCCGAAGGACTCCTTGCTTCATGACCTGATGGAGCAGAGCTGCTCCGCGAGGCACCCACAAATGTTGTCTCTCTGTGTGTTTTCTTGGTGGGAGGGTTGGTGGCTACGGAGACCTGGCCAAGATCCCCAACTGCCAAAATGAGGGATACGGTGAAGGACGAAGAAGCAGAAACAAATTTAGTAATGCAAAAAACAGGGGCTGGGAGGTGAGTAGCTCAAGATGGGCAAAGACCCAGACCTCTCGGGCTGCCCCACTTTTATTTTCCCCAGTGAGAAGGGTTGGGGGAGGGGAGGGTGCTTGTCCTGGAATAGTTATGTAGTAGTGGTGGAAGGGGCATTTAACGTCTCAAGAAAAACAAGTTAAGATCCTTCCCACACGGGTACTAGTGCCTGCCCTGTACTTCCTCAGCAGCTCTCATCCTTCCCTGTGAGTGCCACAGCCTCACTGACCATCAAAATCTCAGCTGTGGCCAGGAGAAAGCAGGGTTTCGGCAGTCCAAACCTGCCTACAAACCAGGGCAAGCAGGGCCTCAGACAGCTTCTATCTTTAATTTATAATTTGTGGTCTCTACCGGTTGACTTTAACCTGTCCCAAGGCATCACTGGAATGATAATTTTCTGGTTGTAGTTTTTTGAAGCTCCATAAACAAAGTCACCCTTTTGGAATACATCTCAGCACGTTTTGTCTTCTGTGTGTTTGACGTGTTTGAGATAGATACCCCAAATTAATTTAATGAACATTAAGCTTATCTGAGTTTAGGCCAGGGCTTCTTCATGGAAGAAAGGGAAGAACATAAATGAGAAGAGAAAACATTCTCTGTTCTATCGAGAGAGAAAGCTAAGTCCTATGATCTAAATTTGTCTGTACTAACTTCAAAAACCTACGAGATGCCATAGTAATAAACTGTGTTACATCCACACAGCGGAATATTACCCAAGAATAAAAATGAGCTCCCTGGCTGGGAAAAGATCAGGAGAGAAATTATGTACAGAATGTTAAGGAAAATAAGTCTAACTGTAAAGTCTGTGTAGGGTATGCCTTCTACTGTATAGCATTATTGAAAGGAGAAATCATGGAGACAATGCAAAATATCAGTTGCAGTGGCTACAGGGACAGAAAGGAAATGGGCATTTGTAGGCACTAGAACTATTCAGCATGGTTCAGTATGGAGGCTACAGTGACATAAATATCTATCTAAGTGCACAGAATGCACAACACAGTGATAATAGTATACACTATGAGCTGCAGTTAATGATAAGGGAGAGCTACTGGTTCACCAGTTATACAAATGCAAAATATTGTACAATGTAAAATTGTGTTGATAACAGGCAAGCTGGTGGAAGAGAGCAGGAATATGTCGAACTTGATGTGTGCTTTGTACAAACTTAAAACTGCTTGGAAAGTGCTCTACCAAAAACAAAAATCCCACAAAGAGCAACAAAACAAAAAGCATTTCTTTCCACATAAGATTTACTACGTTCACAACATTGAACTATGGAAGTAATCATAACAATGCAATTAAATCTGCTTGAGGTTGGCATTTAAAACAAATCATCTAGTTTTATCTGTCAGGTTCCCATTGTGCCACTCAAAATATTTTCCTGAATTTTTTTTTACTATAGCTTTAGTTGGGCAAACAGAAGGCAATGCATGCTGGGATTTTGGCTAATGGGGCATATTTGCATACACAGAGCATGCTGGGATGTCTACCAAGACACTCGGAAGATTCTGGAGAGGGCTGGGATGGAAAGAAACACTTTGTACTGGCCATATCCTCAGTTGTCTGCAGATTCAGCTGACCCTAGGTTTGGTTACTGAGATTACTTGAAACAGTTTCTTTTGTACGCTGATGCCTGGTCTTCTTGAGTTGACTCTGATTTTGGATCTCCACCACTCCTCTCATGGCGAGACTCCCACTGAAGATCATTGTTCTAGAATCTCTTTGCACTGAAGAGCGACTCATTTGAGGCTGAAAGCTAACTGGACATCAGCAGGAAACTGTCTGGAGTGTCCCACAGGCAGGAGCAGTGGTAAGGAGAGACAGAAAGCTTTGGTGCAGAAGTCAGCCTGTAACTCCGGCTAAGCCTGGGAGTGATTACCAGCTTCTGGGGAACCTCACTCAGTGGGCAGAAACCTCTGTGTGCACACGTTCAGGATCTGAGATCACTAAGGGTTAGAAGCTGTGACCCACATCAGCGCTCAGTCTCTCCTATCACATTAGTGGTCCAAACTTTGTTGGAATACAACAGCTGTAATGCAAGCCAACGTATATGCTCACGGATTGTATCACCGCCACGTCGCTGTCAGGGAAAAGGGAGAGAATGTCTTAGCTGCTCTCAGTACTGAGCCAGTGTATTGTTGAGCTCTGGGACAACTTACTTGGGTAACAAAAAAATTATTGTTTGGAGTGAACACATTACATCTGAAATGACCTGAATCAATGGAGCTTAGACACAGAGATCACAGGATAATTGGTTAAGGGACAACAGGACACAGAAGATGAGAAGAAGAAGGCAAGCGGAAAGGAAGGAGAGAAAGAGAGAGCTGTGGAGTGCTGTTTGAGTAGTACTTGAAGTCTGTGGCAGAACCACCCTGAACACGCCTGAGCTCCTCTGAATAGTGCTTGAAAATGCATTCTGTCACACAGAAGGTTGTTCAGGGAAAGGAACTCTAGCCAAAATCTAAGGCACAATCATTATTGAAGGATTGTGATGGAAATTTAAAAAAAATCAACCAGAAGTCTGATACCATGTTAGGAGAAAATATGATTATGTAGCCCACCGCATAACTCAACAGTTAGACTCAGTCAGCCTCGACTAGCTATGCCCAGCATCAAACTATAGACAGCCTGTCCCAGCTCAGTCTGACTGCACTTAGCTACAGACTGACCGCAAACATGTCCTGCTTTACTAACTTGTTTCAAGGACTTTCCGTCCAGCAGTGATAGATGACCCACACTATTATCCACTTATTTCAAAGACTTAGTGTCCAGCAAGGGGAGATGACCAACATCACCCAATAGAAATTCACCGTGTTTTCAAGCTCCTGTGCTCCTTGCTTGCAAAACCTATTCAAGCCAATTCCAAAGCCAGCTCTGGCCTGATGCTTTGGGAGTGGTCCCCGTCAGCTCCAGGTAAAATAAAGTGGATTGCCTTCTCACTCCTTGGTGCAGAGCATTTTCCATTTGATTTGGTTTGGTACTGTATTCCACAACAGGATGACCCACTTTATTCCATGTGTGGATTTCAAGAGAAAACAATTGCTTTCCACCAAGATGTGATTTTTACTCTTCACAGTCTAGGTTTTGGCAGATGTTGGGTTCTTCCGGAGGAGAGCATCTCTGATTCCTTCCCAAGCCGCTCCACCCACAGGATAAGATGGAACAGACAGTGGCACACAGGATTTCAGCCAGCACTACAATGCTGCAGGGCTCAGCAGGATTTCATAAGGATGCACCCCCAATCCTTGACCCCTCAGATCCAGCACACTGCTCTTCCACTTACGACACCCCCACTTGGCTCGTGTACTTCCATTATTTTAACATCTCTTTTTCAGAAAGAATGAGAGTTAGACCACTTGAAAATGGTATGGGGGTCCTGGAAGATAGTAAGATGGAAATACTAAGAGAAGTCCATGAATAGACTTTGTGAATAGCCTTTAAATATTTAGGCCACCAAATACTTTTAAAGTACATGTTAGCATAGGTGCTATTCCGGGCACTCTGGATACGGGGAAGACCAAGATAGACAAGATTGTTTTTCTCTGGTTCAGTTAGTTCTTAAGACAAGAAATCCAACTGTGGGCTTATCTTCCTTTCTTCACTCTGAACTAAAATGAGAAGAGCTTTCCTTGCAGAGTAGGAGTGAGGATTCAAAAAATCCATGAGCTAATTTTAGTCCCTAATATGAATTCCTCATATGACATACACACCTGAAGATAATTTCATATGATTACCGAAGTTTCATGCATTTGTATTCTTCATATTTAATAAAAACCCATCACCTACCGTGAAATATTGTCTGAGCTGTTGTCGCCATGTATATCTGAAGTGTGGTTCTGCAAAATGTCAAGGAACGATGTGGCAAATGAAAGGAGGAGGTTAGGAGAGTTTTTATTGGCAATAGGGAGAAGGAAAGTAGCTCCTGGATTTCTAGGAGGGGTCCCGAGTGGGGTGGCTGCATGGCCCCCTGATCTAGAGCTAATTATAGATGAATAGCACAGGAGTTGCTCAGTTATTGCGTGATCTCCTATCACAGATGGCTGCATGGATTTAAAATGGCCAGTTGGCACTCAGGTTTTTAACCCAGGTCTTCCATTTGTAGGGTTTACCAGAAACCAGGGTCTCAGGAGGAACTGGTTAATTTGCACTATAATCCCTTTGACATTCAGGACCTGAGGGAGTGGCTGCACCTCCTTTTAGTTGGGGGATGGCTGCATTCCATGCTTCCTGGGGAAGTTCATTCTTTGCCCAAAGCCCTAGCTCACTGTCTATTCCAACTTTTATCAGTATAGCTTATCACCACCCCCATGCCCTCCCCCTAGCTAGCTGCCTTACTCAAAAACTAACCAAATACTCTGGTTTCTACATGGTAGCTCGGCACATGTCCCTACATGTTCGTGGGTGGAAGATTTGGGCTCCAGCACAGGCCCCAGGGGAGGTGGTACAAAGCTTAAGAGTGTGTCTTCCTTGGAAGTCTTCAGGTCCCTGGGGCCACAGCCTTGAAGGGAAGATTGGGACACCTGCCCTTCTGTTCTCTCTCTCTTTGCTTCCTGGGTTGTAGGGCAAGCAGCTTCCTTGTCTGGGTACACCCATGGTGATGCACTGCCTCTTCGCCGTCCCCAAAGCAACAGGCCAACTGACCACGGACCGAGCTCTCCAAGACCATGTGCCGATAGAAAACTCACATTTAAAAGAGTTGATTATCTCTGGTGTTTTCTTCAGTAATGGAAAGCTAATTAGCATAATCGATTGTGTTATTTTCATTGTGTATTAGGCTGCTATCAAACCTCCAAAATCATGGGCAAAACCTTTGTTTCTCTTATGACTATTTGACTAATAAAAGACGCAACTCTACCAACCGGGCCCTGTGCTGGGGGTGAGCGGCCCAACTTCTTTACAGCCCAACCTAGAGACGGAATTTAACAGGGAGATCCCAACAGAGGATCTTACAGCATAGCAAGGTGAGCAGGCTCCAGAGCGCAAATACTGCCCAGGTCACCTTTAGACTCTCTTCTGTGATAGCAGCAAAAGTTAAAGGGTTGTAATATTTGTAAATAAATGTGTTTCTCATTCATTAGAAGTAGCCAGTTCTACAGCAGTGGGGACGTGTTTATGCAAGGACAGCAACATAAAAGCCACAGTGCCCTGTTGTGTCTCCACAGTGGCCTGCTTGTGCTTCGCGTGCATTCTCTCCTTTAAATCCCTCCCTTTTGGGTTGGAGGATCCTGCCGGTGCCCTCTTTGGAGGGGACAGAAGTGAGGCTCGGAGAGGTTAAGTCCAGCTGAGCAATGCTCTTGGCTCAGGTTGCTTGGCACAGTTTCTCTTCCTTGCCTCTTGCCTGGGGATTTCTTGATAATTAGGTGTAGATTTAAAGAATGAAATGTGCCTTAGAGATTATATTTTGGGATCTGGAGCCAAGACAAAGGAAACAGCACCGTTCGTGAATCCCTGGTCATGTTTAGATTTAAACTGCGGACTCCTCCCTGAGGAGCCTCAGCCATCCTTGTCCTTCCTTCCCTCTCAGTCACTTTCCTGACTCAACAAAGGAGCGGCCCGAGTTGAAAATTAGTAATGCTGCTGCTGACTGGTCTCTGGGATACAGTTTCCTCACTTAACAGGAATAAGTGGTGATTTCCCCTCCCCGCTTTAGGAAATAGGTCAAGAAGGAGGTGTGGGAGTTCCTCGCCTTGAATTTGAAGAAGTGAAAATGGGAGCCTGCCTGGACCGCAGCAGGAGGCTGCAGAGAAGGAAGGTAATTATCACCACCTCCTCCCACTCCCTCGCTGTGGACAGGTGACCTTTTCTGTAAAAATCTCACAGTGCCTTGTCAACTTCTACTAACTGTCTAGGATAGAAAAAGCACTGTGGATGCGCTGAGCAGAAAAACACAGTTATTGTGTTCAAGCTTCTTTATTTGACTTCTGACAGCTAAAGGCAAGAATTCGGACAAGATGTTTCAATCCTTATTGCTCATCCTCACAGCTGAAGCTTTTGATCCCTGAGCCTTCTCGGCTCCAGGGCTTTTGCAGAGCTCCGGGTTTCCAGAGGGGACAGAGAAGGTGGCCGCAGGGCCCATCACTGTAAGTATCAAGAAGAAAAGCCAGAAGCCTTGCACCACACTTGGTTATTCACTCGTAGGTAACGGGACTCAGATTAATGGTTGAGTTGAAATTTTATAAAACCACAATCAGCTACAATAGATTTCCCAGGATTGCTAAACAGTGATATTGATAACCGTGATCCAGCTTTTATATTCATTAACCCCATTCTGACAATGAAAAAAACAGTACTTTGGTTTCAGATAACTTCCATTGGAGAAAATGCAACATCATTTATAATCTCAGTGCAGGGAGGAAATAAATGACAATGCTGGGGTTTGCTTGCAAGATCAGGATTCAGACACCGTCTCTCTGTATGACAAATCAGACAGATTCCTGAATTCTGCAATACATCTTAATGAAATGCTTCAGCGGGCTCTTATACAGTGCCCCGGTGGCCAGGGGCTTTCTCTTTACATGGCTAAAAATTTTACTTGTTCATCTTCTGAGTGATTTGTCATTAGTGCAAGTCAATCTACCCACTAGTATTTATTTCATATTTCAATATTTAAGTTATTTATGCACAGTAACTGTAAAATAGGATTTATCTAACTTGGTATAGTGTCCAGATTCTTTGAAACCGACCATATAGAGAAAGATTCTTACATTAAAAAAAATAAATTCAAGCCCAAAATGTTTCTTAAATACCACTTCAGTAAAGTTTGGTTGTGGCCTTAGATGAATAATTTCAAATACCATCTTAGAAAAATAATGCTTCCTATGATTTTGGGGAAGTACAAAAGAAGATATGTGCATGGTAGAAAATTTAAGAACTAAAAATAAAATCATCTCAATTTCAATCTAAATAATACCCTCCTCAAGCATGAGCTTTTTATTGTATGATCGTACATGTTTGTGTCATGTTCCATAAAGCCATACCTTGTTTTATCATGGTATATATGACGTATTATAGCCTGGTGTTTTCATTTCACACTCAGCATTCCGATGTGTTAAACACTTTTTAAAATATCTACTTCAGTGCTTTTGTTGAATTCTATCAGAGTAGATATTTTGTGAGCATCTGTCTCCCTGTTGGACATTTATTTACACTAACTCCAGTTTTCATGGCAATATGTACATATGTATATGCCATAAATATCTTTGATAATTGCGTTGTAATATCTTTAACACGTATCCACTCAGTACAGCTTCTAGAAGAGGATGCCTTAGATTTTCAGGTGCAGGCTCTCTCAAAATCACTGCGAGCAGTGACTGTTTCTGGGCATGCGCACAGTCGCCCGGGCAGAGGTTTGCTTCTCCCAATCATCCCCCTAGCTGCGGGAAGCCTGGACAAGCACAGGTTTCCCCAAACCAGGCAGAGTAGAGGCTCCACGAGAAGGGACCTCGCGCCTCTGTGGATGGCCATCCTCTCCTCAGGATTCCGAGATCCACCTGCGAGCTGAGCTCTCCGCAAGAAAAGGACAAGGGCAATTCAGGAAGGACTGTTACTGAGTCATCACCGAGAACACAGTGTGGAGGGAGAGAGCAAACCTCATCTACACATTAATTTTATAGCTATGTACGTGTAATGTAGTTAAGGCTTTATAGAATGTATTACACATTTATTGAATATATTCAATTTACTTTATATTCATATATAAATGATATATATATATTTTCACATTTTATGCTTCTACACTTAAATACATATATAAATTTGTATATGCACATATATATTTTATATACATAAAATTTGGACATCAGAGATACATCAAACAGGCAAGAAAGAAAAAATATTTCACCCCAAAATCAAACTTACATTTAATCTATTGAATTTACACCAAATCAATCAAAGCACTGCAGGTATGGAAAGTCTGATATAAACTTCCACACTGATCACACCTGTGAGGTCAGCTCCCAGCTCAACAGATAAGACAGGGTAGCCCCCGAGGTCTCCCTAAACTCCTTCCCTTTGTGTCACTGGTTGGTTCTCACTAACCTGATTTATAACAGCCTAGAATAATTCAGCATATGTCTGTGTTCTATAGAAATGAAGTCACACAGTATACAGTGCAGTTATCTACAAATCATGGCAATCCTGTGATGCGCAAACATTTTCCACCATGTAAGTATTTTACAGGAACCTTCTCATTTTGCAGATGATAAGACTGAGGCTTATTTAAAAAACACATTGAGGCTTATTTAAAAAATGCATTGTGCCTTATTTCCTCTTTCCGTTTTTACAGTAGATATTGTGAAATAGGAAAAAACTGTTCAAAAGGAAAGAGGAACTAGGAAGGGGGAAAGGGGAAAAAGGAAATGAAAAGAAAAATGATAAAAGAAGGATAAAATGGAAACAAAGCTTTGTAAATAAGGAGGGGAGGAGGGTTTGAAAGGCAGGGGGCTGGGGAAAAACGGGGACTCAAGATACATCATATACACATACAAACTCCCTGTGATGAATACGATCATTATGTATATCTAAATAGTACCAATAAACTTAATAAAAAGCACATTGTTATACGTGGTTATGGAGAGTTTGTCCTGGCTGCAGCAGTAGGGATGACTATTCTACAGTTTAGCTCTCCATTCTGCTCTTAATGGCTCTTTTACTTTGCTTCGTGTGATTCTCGTGTGTGCTGCTCGGAGCTGGCAGTGTGACAGTACTCTAGGTTCTGAGAAGCATGGATAAAGCTCACCCTTTTCTGAAGAGATGGACACAGAGGACAATAAATTTGGTAAAGGTAGTACTGTGTGAAACATACTGTTGTGAGTTTGAAGGATCTGAGTGTGGGTAGGGAATAGGAGACAGAGCGCTCCTTCTCAATGTCTTTAAAAAGGAAATGTTTGAACCAGCCCTGCATGAGGACCACAGATGAAGCAAAATAAGGGGCAGTGGAACATCAAACCTGAAGCAAGCGTTAGGAAGACAACCAACCCAAGTCTGGGAGAAACCCAGACTTATACTGGTGAGCATAAGAAGGCTTCCATGGTTGGGCACAGTGGGGCAGGGAGAAAAGAGAAAAGGTGATTCCAGGGGGCTGCACAAGCCCAGCGAAGATGCCAGAGACCACAGCGAGAAGCAAAGCTTGCCCTGTACAGTAGGTGTTGTGCACTGGATCTAGAGTGTCGCCCAAAGGTCTGATGTGTTCCGATGCAAGGCATTTGGAAGGTGATTGGATCATGGGGTTGCTGTGTACATCAGTAGACTGAACCAATGATGGGTTCATAGTTAAGTGTGCAGTTAGGAGGTGTGCTTGGTTGGGGGCCCTGGGGAATTGACCTGGGAGGGGGCGTCTCCCTCCCCAGCTGCCCACTTCCTTCTCTGCTTCCTGGATACATGAGGTGAGCAGCTTTCTTCCACCACACCCTTTCAGG
This sequence comes from Chinchilla lanigera, assembly GCF_000276665.1. Taxonomy (NCBI): domain Eukaryota; kingdom Metazoa; phylum Chordata; class Mammalia; order Rodentia; family Chinchillidae; genus Chinchilla; species Chinchilla lanigera. Next base: position 3,303,224 of record NW_004955482.1, on the reverse strand, counting down.
ACACTGGTTATATCTTTGGGTCAGCTAACCATGGACTGAACCCCTGAGCCATGAGTGAAGTTAAACTTTTTCTCCTTAAAGTTGTGGGCACCAGGTACTGCAGTGACAGTAAAGCAGATGGACACAGGGACTAAGAGGCCACTGCCACCTTTGAGCAGGGAGTGACATAATCCTATGTACTGCAGAACCCAATCCCACTTCCTGGTTGTTTTGCCATCTGAATTACTGGCTGTAAATAAATGAAAAAATAAGTACAAATGTAAGAGAACAAATGGAATTTATTGGATAATGGAAAATTCAAAATAGGCTCATTTCAGGGATTTTCATTTCTACTTTACCAGGCCCACTAAACACAGATTAAATTCACTCAGAGAAATGCTGCCAAATGTGCAACCGCTGTCTCTGTCCACATTTTCTTCCTGAATTGGCTACACTTTGTAGGTCAGAGCGGGTTCCATGAGTTAAAGTCAAACTCACTGCAACTGTACTCATAACTTCGCTAAGCACAAAATGTGTTTACAGGAAATTAGATGAGATGTCTGAGTGTCCAGTTTTGGAGGAGACAGAAATGGAAATGAAGACTCGTAGTGATTGTTTCAAGCAGAAGTCATCTTATCAAGCTGTGTCTGTGAAGATGAACTTTATAGGTAGATTTTAGAAGAAAACAACTACTCACCTATTGGCAGAGAGGAAACAATTTGTTGTTGTAACTAAATTTCAAGAATCATCTTCTCTTCAGAGTTTCCAGCTGAATTCTGAGCATCCAATTCAGCTATGTTTGAGTTTCTTATAAGAATACCTGAATTTGCCAATTGGTTTCTAATTTTACATTCTTGACTTTTATGATCAGGCTCCACTGTAATTCCAGGTTTATTTTTTATGTGTTACACACTGCTGTTTATTTAGGAATAATTGTTCTCTGTGGAGGTTCTGCTGTTGTGTGAATTAATAGTGTAAGAAAAGGAGTGTCCTTTCCTTCAATTGTTTAAAGAAGGTGGCTAGGACTGGTGATGCTATTGACGGGTGTATTAAGGATGCTAAAATAATTTACTTGGCTAGATTCTACACTACTATGTTCGGTCATATATTCATCCAACAAATGTCACTGATACAAATGAAGGCCTACACAATGACCTCTGACCCAGATAGTGATATTAAAAGGATAAATTAAAGAAATCCAAGCTTTGCCCTTAGAAAACCTAGAAATCAGTGAGGGTGAAAGATCATTTTATTTCAGTTAAACTTATGGCTTCAAAGTGCACCCATTTTCCTTTGAAAAACTTCAATTCATTCTTTTTTTATGGTCAAATAGTACTGTTTTGTAAATACACCACATTTTTAATCTGTTCTTCTGTTGATGTCATGTAAACTGCTTTCAAGACTGAACTATTATGGATTGTGCTGCTATAAACATGAGTATGCATGGATCATTGTAATATCACAGCAGTTACAGGAGCTATGAGAGATCAAAGGGCTCTGCTAGCCTCTATCAAAATGGATGCCAGGTGCATTCTTTGTAGGGTGAACATTTTACTTGAAATATTAAGCATATCTGTAACTTTTATTTTAACGTCGTATTTTATGACTGCAGGTAGATATTTTACTTCAAACTATTTATGCTGCTTTCATAGCCTCTTAAATCCTGGTGTTGAACACATAAAAAGGACTTTAAAAATTAAATAATTTTCAAAAACAGATAAAAAATGTACCAGGTGGTACATAAAGTTCCACGCACAATTAATGAACTTAGTAACATGATGAAACCGCAAGCCACAAACCTGCATCTGGAACCCTGAAGGCAGATCTGAGAGAGAAGGAACACACACCTGCGTCTTTAGAGGATGGTGCTGTGCAGCGTAGTTTTCCTTAGTTCTTTCCAAATAAAATATATTCAGAACTTCTCATAGAAGTCACAGGAGATGGCTCACCTTTCCACATAAAAGTGAAATAAAATTACCAAAAGACACATGGAAGAGTTTCAAATACACTAAAGATAAATCACAAAGGATGGCAATTCATGAGAGAGGAACCACTGAGGTGAACTCTGCAGTTGTCCCCAGTGCTGCCTTGAAGGAATCCCAGGCCATCGGAAGGAGTGGGAAACCCGGGAGAGCCTTCCGCTGTGTGAGTTGAGGAAACAGTGTTGGAGGTTGAAGCAGGAGGGAACTGGAGAGCAGGAGAAGCCATAGAGCAATCGCTGGCCATGTGTGGGGCACCCACCAGCCACTCCCCACAGAAGCTTGGCAGACCAGACTGGGCCAGGAAGAGTGTGGGAGAATCAGAAGGAATGGGGCCCGGGTACCATGGAGAATCCTACACTAGTTTCTGTGCCCTCAGCTAAACAAAAGAACCAGCAACTCAGTGGAGAATAAGGAGAGAGATTTCCAAACATCTTCAGTCACTAATGAGAAATAATTAGCTCACATCTGTAGATGAATGTTTCGGTTTTCATTCTGTCCACAACAATACTAATGAATACCTACAGAAATAAAACACACGTGGTACCCAATAAGATAAATTCTACAATACCTTTTCCAATCCAACATCATCAGTGGAAAAATGAACTTCAGGCAAGGGAAATATAACCCGTGAAAGTAAAAGTCCATCAAATTGGCCCAAAATGGACACATTCAGATGTAGAGGGAAATCACATTGAAATAGTTGTTCAATAGGTTTAAAAACCTTAGAGAAAGAAATACTGGAAATATTTCATGGAGTGAAGACAGATGTCAGAAAGACACAAGTTGAAATTGTGTAGGTGACATTTGCAAGTGAGATGAAAATTTATCCTGAGTATGGTGAATAATGGACTACCCAACACAGAAAAAAATGAGTGACTGTGATGACAAAATAATAGAAACAGTCCAACCTTAACCAAAGAGGGGGAGGGGAGGGAGAGGGAGAAATTAATACCGGAAACAAACCAACAAAAACCCAGACACTGATTGTGCTTAGAAGAAGTAACATAATAAATATGTATTCTGAGTTTCCAAAGCAGGAAATTCAGAAAACATTTGAATAGATAATTTAATGAGACTACAAACACATGAATCTGAGAAACTCAATAAAACTGAAGTGCAAGAGATGGAAAAAAGAGAGAGAGAAAATGTGTACAACTTATTGAGGGACATTTTACAAAGTGCCTAACAGGTAAACTTCAAAACTGCCAAGGTCATAAAAATGAAAGAAACTCTGGGAAATGGTCTCAACTCACCAGAGCCCAAGGAGCTGTGTCCACTAGAAGTGAAATGTTGCCTTGCACAAAACCCTGGATCAGGAGGAGGACAGCAGGTAAAGACAAGGAAATTAGCATAAAGCAAGAACGTTAATTAACACTGATCAACACTGATTAGTTAGCTGTGAACATCAGATAATGAGAACGGGAGAGGTGGATGCGGAGTATTTTGAAACCCTTTGTACCATCTTTATAATTTGTCTGCAAATCTAAGTCTTTAAAATTAAAAAGTGGATACAAAAGGGAGACATATCACAACCAAATTACTAAAAGCAAGTCACGAAGGAAAAAGCCTAAAAAGAATGAAGTAAAAATCAATATCACACGGAGAAAAACTCTAAGAACTTTAACATATTTCTTATCAAAATTAAGGCAAGTAAGACAGCAAGGCACCATTTGCAAATGAGACAAAGGCAAAATAAAATCAAACTAGAATTCTACAGCCAGTGTGTGTGTGCGTGCGTGTGTGTGTGTGTAGCAGACATACAGACTCTGAAAGAATTATGAGAAGACTTCAAGAAATGGCGAATCCATTTTACAGGAGAAAAAGTAATACTAGATAGAAATGTGGGTGTAAATAAAGGAACTAAGAAGACTAAAATGGCAACTAGTCTGGTAAATGCAGGAATTTTATGTCTTATCACCTCAGTCATCTGCAAAGATAACAAAAGTGAATGAATTCACAGAACAAGCACTTATTAACTACCCGATAGGCTGTAGACAAGAAAATGTTCCACAAAAATAATTTGAAGGAGCCATGATATAATTGTATTCTAGAATAAAGATTAAGATGCGGTGTATATTCTTTACAACTTTGTTAGAAACACAATTATAACAATGAAAAAGCCAAACTCCCAGTTATTAGTAAACACTCATTAGCAACAACTGTGTTTCAGAGAGCCTGGTGCTTCACTGACTTGCATATCTTGTGAGAGATGAGAGATTCCCCTTTGCACATACTCGAAATCTTCAGTTACTGGAAATCACACAGTTATTTTGATTTACTTGCAAAATTTCTACACCAGCGTGGATATAGCTTTTATATTGTTTAACAAATGATTTCTGTATCTAGTATTCTTTTTCTAACCTGTGTATAAATTCCTCGGGAACAGATTCTCTATCTTTATTTGTCTTAAATAACTAAATGTGTCTGACCATCAAACTGAATGCACTTGGAGGTGTTGTAGGAGCCAATGCTAATGTTCAGGGGAAGAGACACAGTTTTGGGAACCCGGTGAATTCATGCATTGCTTCCTTCTCTACCACTTTCCACCTCTGTGCTGCACTATTTCCCCAGAGCTGCTGTGACTAAGTGCCACAACAAGGTGACTTTGTAGGACAGAAAGTCTGCAATCTGCAAGTGCACAACTCCATGCTCCCTCCACACCCTCTAAAGCAGGTGTCTCCTGGTCTCGGATTCTGATAGCCCCCCAGCTCCCTCAGCTTGTGCATCCATCTCTACCTTCATCATCACTTGGTCACCATTCCGTGGGTGTCCTCACACCATGTCCTCACTTTGCGTCTCTATGTACATAAGCGATTTCCCATTCTTATAAGAAGACCCAGCCTAATGACTTCATGTTGACTTGCAAAGACCCTGCTTCCAAATAACCTTATATAAGGAATCAGTCCTGGTTGTGAGGACGCCAATCTGGCTTTTGGAGGACACAATTCAACCAGTAAATGATGCCGACTAAGAGCCTGACTCTTCCAGGTACCTGGTTCCACATAAGTGGAATAAAAGCAGCAATACCAGCAGTGAGTTATTTAAGAACAGAGGGGGATCAGGTTATAAAGCACAGCTTTCCAGAGTGACAGTGCTTCACGGGGAAGCAGCTCATGCCTGGCTCTGGTCATCAAGGTGGAAGGACATACTGGGGAGTGGGGAAGTGGTGGACGGATGAGGGAATGGCGATTAACACAACCACTTAAAAATAAAAATTAAAAACACAGCAAGGGATATAGCTCAATGCAAAGACCATGGATTCAATCCCTAGTGCCACAATAAAGAAATATAAATATGGGAATATGTTAATGTGAAAAATGATGAAATGCTACTAAATTAGAGTAGAACATGAAAGAACATCGCATGAAGTTAATCTGAATTGTAGAAAACCACAGCTATGTGTACAGTGATGACACTAACCAGACACAACTAAAGTCTACATCAACATATCTAAGTGAATTCTGGTTTGCTAAATCAAATTCCAAAATCCTACTTTATCTTCAGACACCACCCTAAGTCCCTGATCACATGAGCTTTTCACAGAGAAGAATCACCCATTCAAGTCTCCAAACAGCACCTGTGGAGGCAACTTGTCCTATGGGATCCTATCAAAATTCATCTCATTCAAGGCTACCATCCAACCAGCTTGCCACGTTTTTCAAATTTAGAAGTTCAAATGGACCCCAGTGGGTATTTCCATGTGGTGAATTGAAGAGGCTGCTTATCTCTTTGATGTTTTTATTCCAACGTCCATTTCAAACTTCAGAGCTGCTGGCCACACACAGATGCTCACTGCCTGGGTCAGTGGTAATGTGCTCCGTGCACAAAGCGAGGTTCTGTACTCCAAGGCATTGAGACCCCAGGGGAAACACACTGGGCACCTGTTTGAATGATGTTTTCTTCTGTTGGTAGCTTTCAAGCTGCTCACAGGTGCTGGACCCTCCTTGAAGAGCACAGGCAGGGTTTAACGTGTGATGCCAAGAACATTTAACCAGCATGTAGTAAAGAGGTAGGATGTGCAGACTTCACTCTGAAGGAGAATCCAAAGGCTTAGGTTCAAAGAGGGGAAAATTCTCTGGATTCTGCTGTATGTGTAAAAGAAAAAAGAACATGCTGTAAAGAAGAATTCTGAGGCTAGGAAGTTGACCCAGACTGCTGACCTTGGACTAAGGTGAGTCTAAAAGAACCATGTGTTGCAAAAATGCCAATATCTGGGTCAAACATCTGGATCTCATCTGCAAAGCTGGTTTAGTAATGGGAATAGCATTCTCGCCTGAGTCTTTTCCATACAAAGACATCTTGGGGGGCTCAGGGCTGCTGCTGAGATTTTTAACCCTGCTGGGTTTTGTCTCTTCCATTTCCACAATTCCTTAAAAGCTCATGTCGGACTTGTGTGTATGCCGGTGATGTGGTAGATTTACAGCCAGTGCTGTACTAACACATTTGGCTGAGTTTCTTTGTCCATTTCAGGAAAAGCTCCTTATTGGGAATAAAAGTTGGACTAAAACCAGGCATCTTCTCTGAAGCCACATAATATACCTTATCTCAAGATGTTTTATTGGGAGTCTAATATCAAAGTAGATCCACACCTCCAGATAATCAGCTTCTAAATATTTCTTTCATGGCTGATCATAGAGTTGCCCAGGAATTATATTGATGGGTTTGGGATTGAAGTGCATCCTTCCTTTCTTCTTGGAGACCTGATCTTCAATCCTAACCTCTGATTAGTTCAGAGGGAAAATTCTCCCTCAATGAACCTTACTGGGGAAACTTGTGCTTACAATTGACATTTATCATACCAGTGTCCTGCCATCAATAGCCGAAGAAGAGGAATGGGGAGCAGATCTTAAGGATAAATACATCTTGACCTTTGCTGAGGCCACACCTCTACACTGTCTCTCAAAATTTTCAGCATATCACTCTACTCCCTGATATCGATGCCCCACACACCACTCCATGGAGCAGCTGGAGTGAACATCTCAATGCATAAAATAAGTATTGTCTCTCTTTGCTTAAAACTTTTGCATGCCTTGCCACATTGATTGGAATAAAATCCCCACACCTTGCCACACCCACCAGGCTTCTGGGTCAGAACTGATTCGTCTCCTCCCCTCCGGGTCACCATCTTCCTTCACCCCCTACTTCTAGCCACACTGCTTCAAACCCACTGAGTCACCTTTGATGGCATTGTCAGAATGAAGCCCTAAGATGACGAGTTAGCTCATCTCCGAGTGTAAAAGGCCTTTGGGTACAAGCACAGTGTCTACTTCCTGTTTCTCCCATCATTCCTGATGGAGGCCACTATGAAGAAGCTCTGAGTAGGATTTAAAATTAATCAATTGGCTTTCTATGTTTACTTGTGAGTCTGTCCAAGGCCTAGGCCCCTTGTTTGGAGATGGATAGTGGGTTCATAGTAAGTGAACCTCTGTGAGTCACTGGTCCCAGCTGACTGAGGTCTGTAGTGGCCTGCGAAACAAAGGACAAGATAAAGCCACAGCTAAGTACACCTGGCTCCAACCTCTATTGACCAGATAAAGACAGTAGCTGCAGGCATCTCACTCCTGGGTAGAGACCTTCCTGGAGATAACATAGTTCTCTTAAAATAACATACTGTCCTGCTTGGAGAAGTCCTTGAGTGGACTTCCAAGGTCCTTGGACGGTCCTCCCATTCAAGGCAGAGTCCTGCCTTTCTTCAGTATTCCCTGACTTGGTTCTGATAACTAAATAAATGCAGGCCACCAAGAGCAGATCTTTATCTTAACCCCCAGAAAATCTTGAATTCTTTGAGAGGGTTTTGATTCTCCTGGAGCCCTGAAATCATTCCATTTGTCTCTTTTCTTTAGCTTTCACTGTACATTCCTTTGGGAGATTACAGACCTGATAAATCCACAATAACTAAGTAATAATATTAACCTGATAAATTCCCCTAAGGGTTGTACCTTATATGGTGCAGAGCTTCCAAATTCAGAGCATGACTGAAAATCTATGTGTAAAAACATGGCCACAAGAAAGCGCTTCCAGTGAGTGTAAAGTGTACAGCACACGTGGTTTTGTTGCATATGGAGGACACCTAGGTGACTCTCCTTGAGGAGGCCCAATTGCCTCTGTTTAGGCTGAGCCTGGCACTGTTTCCATGTATTGATATGCACAGAGCAGGCTGCGACTTTTCCTTATCCCTTCAATTGGCTTTAAGCAATGCATATCGGTCTAGCTAAGGTGCTGATGGTAATCTTTGGAGATGGAAGGCATGTTTCCCCTCCCCGTGTTGCTCCATTGAGTGAGCTGGAATGAGGTGGAATGTGTGAGCCAATGCTCCATGCTGTCAGCTGGGATCGAGCCTTGGGATAGAGGTTATGACTTTCTGGAGCTTCAAAGATGATACATCAGAGCTGAAGCAGGGATCCCAAAACATTAGATCCTACCTCAATTGTGTTACGCAGATTACTTTTCCTGTAGATCCTTCTCTCTGCATTTGCAGAAGTGATTTCAGGCCTCCTACCTAGCCCAGCTCATGGCGCTCACCTACTTCCCACAGTTCTCACAGTCACTCTTCCTCAAGCCACTCCCTTCCTCATGAATGAGAAAAAACTGGGTTCCGCCTTGGGTGGAGGCCTTTGTTCCAGATAGCCATCATCATGGCTGGACTTAGGACCCCTTGGCTCCCCATAACTACAAATAGGGGTTAGTGTCTTTATTTTCACCATGGGTTGCACTGGAAGTGGTAGATTGGAATTAACTCACTAGAATTCCAGTAACTTTTCATGGGATTACACATATAAACTTCCTGGGCTGTGACGAGGACTGGGAAGGGCTCGCTATAGTTACACACATACACCTGTTGCCTGTTATAACTATGCCCATAAAAGCAGAAGGTCACCAAGGCAGGACAACTGGGACAAACAGGCCCTCAGCAGGCAGATGTACATCCACTCTACTTCTCTGCTCACCATCAAATCTGCAGCTGTCAGAGGGCGATGGTGGAGAATTCCCAGATGTCCAGCCTGCATTTAAGCATTTATTTCTTTCCCTTTCTGTTCTCAGCCTCTGTAATCTTTGTACATGTTAATAGGTTTTCCTTGTTGTGAGAATTAAATGAGATCACAGGATAACTCTTCACCCATGGATTAAGCATTAAAGCCAGCAAGTAAGCACCTGTGTGATGTTGCTTCACTTTTTGCAGAAGATGTTTAACTCATGTAGAACAGGATATTTCACCCAAAATGTAACTATTTCCAAAGTAATGTAAGAGACTAGATTGCAGATTTTCAAAAGAATGTCTGAGAACTTATTTGTTCATTTGCAAAGCCCCAGAATCTCCGCAAGAACATAGAAAGAGGCAGGAGAAAGGAGTTTGTCGAGTTCAAAAGATTTGGAGAATATCAAGGAAAGGGTATGCCCGTCAGGTGGCAATAGCACACAGGCTGTAAGCAATATACACAGCAGTGAGGCTGACACATTGCAGACAGGGGAGAGCCTTCCCCGCATGGCACAGAGCAGAGCTCTAAGGGCCACAACCCAGGGGGAAGGAGGGCAGGGAACTCCTGATGGAGGTGAGACTCATGTGTCCAGGTTGTGTTGCTCAGACACACACTGGGGACTTCTGGGTTGGGGACTTCTGGTTTGGGGACTTCCAAAGCACAAGGGGTCTTTATTGCAACAGGATTTTCTTATCTGTAGCTGGAAAGTCTCTTTTTAAATTTTTGCAAAGCAGACAGGCTCTGACCAGCTAAAAATATTCGTGTTTGGGTTGTGTTTACAAATCTTGAATGTGTAAAAATTTTAGTGTGGTGCTGGCAGACGTTGGAGCAAAGAAGAAAGCAACCTAGTGGCCAATATATAGAAACCATGATCGATTACTTATAGAACAGGGCAGAAATGAAAGGGAAAATGTTTAATAAGTGGTAGCTTCTAAGGTGAGAGGTTAAGGGGTTGCTATTGTTTATTTACTGGTTCCTGGGCCACTTGACAAACTTGGAGGCAATATGGGTGGCGGTATGAATCCTGCCTGAGAGATGCAGTACATGTCTAAGTGGGTCCTAGTGATCAGCCTGGGGACAGAGCTGTCTGGAGACTGCTCCTGAAGAGGAACCCAGGTGCTCAGAGACTGACAAGGCGGTGTGCATCTGTGCTCCAGCTCCAGGTACACCCTGTCCAAGCAGGGATTCTTTGGAGCATGATCAGGGCGATGTTAATAATGATGTTTGTTTTTTTTTTTTTTTTGTTTTTTTTTTTTGGTTTTGGTTTTTTCTCTGGTACCGGGAACCGAACTCACGACCTTGCGCTTGCCAGGCAGGCGCTTTTGCCACTGAGCTAAATCCCCAGCCCCAATAATGATGTTTGGACACGTGGAATCACTTGTGGGCATTCTGACTGAGAAGCAGGTCAACTTCCCTTCAGAGCAGGGAAAGAGCCTGCAGCCTTTGTTGGGAATTCTCAGAGGGCTTGCTGAAAACAACAGGAATGTGGATGTGGCTGGTGTGATAATCAGAAGTAACAGAGGGCCACAGAGGGAAGGAAACTGAGGAGGCTACCACCAAAGCAGGGAATCCTTGAAAAGTAAATGAACATTTCCGCAAGAAAAGGAGTCAAACTCCACTAAAACCAGGAAGAAACCAGTTTGAGAAAGCATCTTGGTAAGATCTTCATGGTGTGATACCTCCTGTTTCTTCCACTCAATACTAGAGAGTTCAGACATGGGCTGCTAGGCTGGGGGGTGGGACTGGCAGAAGGAAATTTAGTTATCTCCACAGAGCCTGAGAAAATCATTAACACAGCAACCCTTCCTAATGAAAACGTTGAAAAAAATAAAATGATAGGTATAGACTTCAATATTACAACCAATACTGTACATAATGAGGAGGATTCTAGGAGCATCCCTACTGAGGTCATGAATAAGGCAGGAAGCCAATCCTTTCCACAGTAATGTAACAGTTTTCCTGAGGTGTTAGAGAAGGCAATTAAATGAAAGGAAACATTTATGGTCATGAAAGACTGGAAAGAAGAAATAAAATTATATGAAGACTTCATTATATAGCTACAAAATCAATGATAAAACTAATCAAAGCTTTCAAAGTTTTCAGCAAGACAGCAAGACAATGAAACAGAACATTAACATAAAAATCAATAGTGTATATATGCTGACATAATAGCTAGTTAGAAGATGAATCCATGAATCTTATTTTTAATAGCAACAAGAAATAAAAACTTAGGGATAAACATAATGAGACGTGTTTGCAGCCAACATGCAAAATAGTAAAAAGTATTCCTCAGGATGGAGGTAGATTTGCAAGGGCAGGTTCCCCTTACTTGAGGTTGATAACTCAACGTAACCAACACTTAATTCCTCTCTAACATAATGGACAACTTTAATGTGATCCCAATAGAAATCTTCCTGAGTGCTTTCCTGGAGCTACACGTGCTGATATTAAAATTTGCAAGAAATCCAACCTACATGTAAAGGGAACGTCTAAATTAAAAAATTTACGAGGAGAAGACATAGTGCCATGGATCCTCTTCAAGATCCTTGCCCTTGCTTTGAACACACGCGTGTTCTCATTCTCTCACTTGCGAAGCAGTTCTGGCACTCTCTCACGTGTGGTTTTATGAGGTGTGATCATACATATAGTGAATTTAGTTGTCAAGTACCAAGGAAAGGAAAGGTAGCTCATGGAAACATTCAGCTATACCCTCATCTGCCTTATTCACTCCATCTAGCTCCCTGTGACCTCTGGCTCTTTCTCAAAGTCAAAATGACCACGCAAGGTCAAGGTTTGAAACTATTTAGTACATTAAGGCAGCTGCATAGCTCAACTAAAGACACTAAAGGGGGCTTGCAGAAGTGTTGCAGGAAATGGCAAATGATGGGATAACTGTGTGAGGGGGGAAATTTAGAAAGTGACTGATGGCAATGTGTCTTTTGTTCTAATAATTTTAAAAAAAAACTGTATACAGTCACCCTATCTTTCAGTCCTACCACTTGTAGGAAAATAAACCTACAAGAAGGGCCAGGAAGACTCTGTGACATGAGTTGGAGAGACGAGTGGCCACCCCAGGCACCCAAACACAGGGGTGCCCTGGCGCGTGAGCCGCCGTATTACTGAGACAGAGTGAGGACAAAGGGAAAATGGGAAAGAATGTAAATTACTCAGTGTTAAAAAGAAATGACATTATGATAAATGCTGCAACCTGGATGAGACCAAAGGACCTAATGCTAATTGACACAGAAGGACAGATATTCTGCAAACTAGACACAGAAGGGTGGATGTTCCACAACACCACTTCTGTGAGGTCTCTAGAGCAGCAAGACTCGTGGGAAGGAAGGAGGACGGTGTGGGCCAGGGGCTGGGAGAGGGAGATGGGGGTCATTGCCTAATTAGGACAGCATTTTCATGTGGGCTGACAAAATAAATCTTGAAAATGGATAATGCTGATGACTGCACAACAGTGTGGATGAAGTTAGTTCAACTGAATTGGACTCTGGAAAAAGATTAAAATTAACGCTATTGTCTGTCTATCTGTCTATCTGTCTATATGTCTATCTACCTATCCACAACAAAAATAAGTGAAACAATTATGTATAATTTACTGCATTTTGTGCAATGAAAATCAGAAGATCTGTATATATTTACAAAGTTAACTACAGGTGTGTATTAACAATGGTCTTCCAAAGGAACAAAAATAGTGGGGTAATATATTCTTTAGACAGACAATGAATAGATGGCAAAGGGATGCATATGTATGAGGAGACTGCCTATAGCTGTTGGCTCATGGGATCCTAGAGCTTGAGAAGTCCTAAGCTGGAGAACCAGGAAAGTCAGTGGTGTAACTCAGGCGAGGGCTGGGGAGCACAGAGGGATGTGGTGGGGCCCCTTAGCTGCCGTGACTTCCTGTCTGCATACCAAGGGGTGCAACAGGGTCTCCTGCTCCAAGGTGTGAGATAGAGGCTCAACTGCAGGAGAGAGTGAGGTCACCCTTCCTCCACCTTCATGCTCTGTTTGGGCCTTCAGTGGAATGGGTGACATTGTCCATTGTTGAAAACAGAATACTTTACTCCATCTCCTGAATCAGAGGCAAATGTCTTCCACAATTACCTTCTGTGACCACTCAGAGTAATGGTGGGTAGCTCTCCGGGAATCCCTTCATCCAGTCAAGTTGATACATAAAATCAAGAGCCACAGGTAGGGACAAGCAGAAAACAAGCTGATTGCCTACAGGAAGTGTGGAGAGCAGAGAAGCAAAGCTGCACATGTCACAGTAATGTAAATGCGTACTCAGAATATTAAGCCAGTCAGATGAGATAAAAGCTAAATCTCAAGGGAATCTGAGTGCAGCCTCACCCTGTGGGGAGAGAGGGGAAGGAGGAGGAGGAAGGAAGGAAGAGAGAGAAGTGTGAATGATGTTGAGAAAAATATTAACAATAGGTGAACTATTGCAAAGTGAGGGATTAGTTTTCTGTTCTGTTTATCTTATATTTTCCTTAATCCAATGTATTTTTCTAGTAAAAGTGAAGGAAAAAAAAGACAATAACCAAAACCAACCAGAAAAAATACTACTGTCACCTGGCTTCTGCCCATTCCGGGAACCTTATGCCTGGCCTGGCTGTAGGCTGTGCAGTGTTTGAAATCGAGGGAGTGTGTTTCCGCTGTGCACCCCAAACTGCTGCCTGAGGGAGCCCTACTTTCAACAGTGAGAATTACTGCAGAGCCATGCCTGAGACATTCAGGCTTCAAACAGGCTCCTTGTCTTTCCCTTGACAGCTCAGCTCCAGAGCAGGTGAGATAAAGATTAGGAAAAAAGCAAATGAAAGGAAACCAAGAAAACAAAGCCAGATAGTTCTTCTCCGCAAAGATCACACAATTCAGTACTCCAGATTTATGTTACCTTAACTTGAAATAAAGCACCTCATGATTTTTGAGAAATGTTTTCATCTGGATAAAAAGAAAACAATGCTGCCTTACAATACTCCCCATCTTCACTCTGTTCCACAGTGCTTTGTTGTAACATCACGATTGTTATTAAGGTAACACACACACTTTTCCGCCAACCTAGGTTGAATCAGGAGCTGTGGAAAAAGCTTTTTCACACATTGGTCTTTGGAGGATTCTCCAGACTAAGGTAACAATGGGTGCGGAGTGAGTTCACCAACAGAGATAACGACATGCTTAATATTGTGATTATTGTGAACTTCTACGTCTTTTGTACCCTCCCCCAGGATGTGCACACGCATGTGCACACACACACATACGAGCATTTTATTTAACTCTGAACTCAAGTCTTGTGTAATCAGAATTTTAATCTGACGGAAGACTGTGGGCTCCTTTGCATGCACATTGACTATGAGCAAATACATGAAGACACGGTGTCTGGAACATTCTTGGCAGCGGGGAGTAATTATTTCTTTATCCTGCAGAAGTGGAATTCAGAGAAGCAGTGAGAGAAGATGGGAGTGAGTTGGAGGAAACAGAGGTGCTCAGGTTTCCCGGAGAGATGGAGCAAAGGCGCAGCCGGGAATGTTACCTGGTGCTGGTAGCCAAGACCCAACCACCCTGGATGAGTCTCAGTCCAGGTGCACGGGGACCCTCGAGCAAGGTGTGGCACTACCTGAGCTGAATCTGGGAAGGGTGACGTGTGGCTGTGGGCAGCAGAGGTCCTAAAGGAGAGCAGATGGCCACAAGCAATGTTTAGGAGACCGCACACGTTCTTGTGGCTGCTGTAACAAATAGCCATCGACACAGCGGCTGCAAACAGCTCAAGTTTGTTGTCCTACCATTCTGGAGTTCAGAATTCTTAAAATTAAGGGATCACTGAGGCTGTATCCTTCAGAGGAGAATTCACATCCTCATCTTCCCCAGCTGCTGGGGGCCACTTGTGTTCCTCTGTGCCTGGTCCCTTCCTCCATCTCCAAAGCCACAACAGAGCATCTTTGGTCTCTCACCCTCTATCTCCAGTACCTCCAGTGGAAGCTGAGCCTTCACGAACAGCCTTCAGGCAGATGCCCACCTCAGACACGGTCACTGCCATGTGGGTGGAATATTCCAACTGGTCCGGCCTTTTGTGTGCAACCTGGATCAGCAAAGAGGGGGACACAGAAATGCATTCAGGAGAAGAAGGAGGAGACAGCACGGGGCCAGACCCTGCCTGAGGCCTCCCCCTTGGGAGGTCATTTCTAACATGGCTCCTCCTCTCAGCAGGTCACAGAGCTGTGTCTCCAGCCATGTCTGGGGCTGCTGACCCTGTGTGGGCTCTGCTCCTGTGGGCCTTTGTAATTACCTTTTAGCAGGAGTTTAAAATAAATTTACAAATGAGCACTTTCTTTCCAGCCAAGACACAAACCTGCTGACAACACTTCAGTTGGAAGAATGATTCTGATTTTCAGATAGAGCTGGGGTCACGTTAAGTAATGACGGTACTTCAAGGGATGCATTTGTTATCACAAACTGATCATCACAGCCGGTGCTCAGACAGATCCGTAGCTTGACAGTGCTGCACAGGAAACCTATCAGTCATAAGTAGGCAAGCACGTGCTCTTATCAAAGTGTAAATAGATAAGCACACTTCTCTTAAGTTACACATAATGTAACTAGATGTAACTGTATGTAAGTAGAATAACTGTAATTACTATGTGTAAACAATGTAACTAACTATAATGTAAATAGATAAGCATATTTCTTCACTTAAATTATATATAATGAGTTAATAGCGGGGGCATAAAACATATTTGGAATATAAATGATAACAGTGCTGGTGGGATGTATGGTTAATTCACTTATAGTGTATCCATTAAATAAGATCTTATTTGGCAGGTAAAAAGAAAAAAAAGTTTATGTAGGCTTATCTGGAAATGTTTCTGAGGTATACTCTGTAGTTACAAGGCTAATAACATGAATATATACGTGTGGGCATATATGCATCTATATTTAACTCATTCACACAAATGCACAGAAGAGAACAGTGAACACTGCCCTGACCCGCCTGCCCTTCCCTGTGCAGTCCTCATTCCCAGGGAAAATTTCCACATCTGTGTGTCCTGACAACATTCTGACATAAGCAAGTACTGTTACGTGTTCATAGACAAATGCATTTGAGTTACTGAGCGACCAGTTTTATATATTCACCTACAGTGCTTTCCATTCTAACGGCCAAAACGCCCTTGAGAAAGGTGACATTAAATAGACATGTTACTGCTAGTGTCTGAAAGTGCCCATTTTAGCCAAAATCCCCCACAAGGCAGTGGTAACACTGGTCATTTGTTGGTTGTATCAATAAAACAATAGCAATTTCTGCCTCTTACTTTATATTTCTTCTACGACTAACAAAACATTTTTCTCAAATGTTCACTCCATTTTCTCTGTTCGACTTGCCTCTTACGGCTCCTTTTCCATTCATTTGATAAATGTGCTTTTACTTTGACAAATTTACAAATTCTCTGTCCTAAGAATACTCACGTTTTGGTTATCAGTTTTGCAAATATTTTCCCCAACATAGCATTTGCCTTTCTGATTTGTTTCTGCTGTAATGTGAACAGTAATTTCGTGATGTTTTATAGAGTGTAAGGGTTTTTTATGGTTCATTCCTTTGCTTTTAGGTCTATACATCACATCAGTGTTCACCTCTATTCTTCTCTACTTCTTGTGGATTTCTTCATTTTATCATAGTAACATGCATTTTGTGGCAATTTTCTTTAGCCCATCAAGTAAAATTTCTCCCCCCCTTTCTCTCCTTCTCACTCTCCACAGAGAAATGACTGAATATGTAACAGAGCCAGGCAATAAGCAGAATGAGGCTGGAGCATCCTACAGTGTGAGAAAGTAAGGGCTGAAAAGGAAAAGCTGTATCTAGGGATAAGTGAAAGAGGCAACTGGAAGAGCACTCCATCGCCAAAACTGAAAAAAAAAAAAAAAAAGCAATAAAATTGATTAAAATAGCATTTGGTTAGAGCCCGAAATGTAAAATCAATATCCATGCACCCTAGTGACACAAGTAATTGATTGAGTGAGCAAATAATAATGAATTTTAAAAAAAGAGTCTCAGGAGGATGATTCCCAATAATATGTGTAGGTATTCTGTGCTCAAGGAGCTGGAGCACAGCTCTTTTATTCTTTGGTGTGGGCTGGCCCCAAATAATAACAGCTGGGTAATAAGGAAAAATTATTTTTCAATCTCATTTGGCCAAATCCCGCATTGTTCTCATGTCTCCCATTACTTCTTGGTGTGAGAGTCACCTTTAAAAGGTGTGTTTTTACCTACTTTCCTCCACAACCATGAATGGCAACCCTTTTCCGTACAGTGGAGCTCATGCCTTACTAAGGATGAGGATTGTTCCCTGGGAGCTTACGTGATAGGAAACTGTTGTCTGCATTTTATGATTCAGGGAAACAGGGTTCTGCCATTGGACATCCCAAATCTGAAGTATTCATTGTGCATTTTTCTTGCAGAGAGAAGTAATAGCCCACCTTCATTTGTTAGCATATCGAGACAATAAAAAGACTTGATCCAAATGTGCATTCCAAAGGTGTGGGAAAGGCATGGCTTTCTGGGGAGAGTAGGACGTTTCTGCGTGCAGGTGGAACTAGTGGCTAGAGGGGAACAAGAGCGGGGAGAGAGGGAGAAGGGTGCTTTGTTTTGTTGTTGGGGTGGAGTTACAGTGAGTATTCCCTCGCACAGACCAAGGCTTGCAGTTCTGAGCACAGGAGAACTAAGGAAAGGTAGTGCAGGGCTTTCTCACTGATCTGTCCAGAAGAGGGCAAGAGGGGCAGGAGTGAGGGTGGGGCTTGAGGGGGTCCAAGTTGTCAGCAGGAACAGAGGCCCCTTCTGCACTGCTGGGATGAAAGTAGAACTGACCCCCAGTTCTCAGCCCAGTTCTCAGCACTCAGCCTGCACCGGGCACACTGCTCACGGATGTGCCCGTGATGCAGATATAGCAACACCTTCCGGGTTGAAGGTCATTCACTAGGCAACACAGCCCGCCTGCCTCCCAGGCATGCTGGGGATAATCAAACTTCCTGTGTTACAGGAGGAGCATGAGAATTAAGACAGGACACACGAGGGTGCTTAATTGAGAGCCTGAGGTGTGGTATTAATTAGTTAACTAGGATTCACTCTATGGCATCTGAGGGAATAAGGTCCTAAGGTGGAAAAAAAAGTCCATCAACAATATAATACACAAACAAAATACTGCTTGAAAAAATGCTGGCAACACAGCTACCAGGTGGAAGGAACGAAAAGCTGTGTCTCGTGAGATGAGAAAACCTCCCAAACATGCACGCACCGCGATCTACAGAGGAATAATGGGCTCGGTAAACAGCGTCAGAACTTGAGACGGAAGAGGAACCAGGTCCCAGCCATGACTGCTGAGCAAGAAAAACTCGGAATCCTCAGTCATCCTGAGATGAGATCTCCCGGAGGGAGACGGAGGTGCAGCCTTTAGTGAAGCACTGTGGCTGTCTGGGCCTCTCCAGGGAGCCAGCCAGGAATCACGCGTTGACCCTGCAGCTTGAGGAGAACGCATGAGGTCAGCAGCCTTCAGAGCTAACCCTAGGTGAGCCCTCTGTGTACCAAGACCTGGCAGGCTCACACGGAGATGAAAACACAAACCCACTTTTAACAATGGACACTGTTCTTCAAAGGTCTGGCCAAGCGCAAAACCTACAAAAGCTCATGCACAGGTGTGCAGTATTAGCGTAAGCAGCAACGCTGTGCCCGCAAACACAGCAGCCCGGAGGGCACTTCCGGTTCTGAAACAAAGGTAGAAGAGGGTCCTCCTGGAACAGCAAGTGAGGCAGCTCCTGTTCGTCCTGAAAAGGAGACCCAAAAGAGAGATTTACCACTGGCCTACGCCAATTCTAAATCCATATTTCTAATGAAAATGGATTGATCTTTATGACTTTTAGAATGGAAATGGAATAATAGAAAAGGCTAAACAATGTTTCTTTGTGATAAGTGAAGTTTCTTATTGATTTTTAACTGTATTTTGTCTAAAGTGCCATAGCGATCTTTCGCAGTGAATTGAAACAGAGATTATTCAGCTCTCAATTTTTCATTGAAGAAACTAGTTAGAACATGAAATCAAATCAAATGAGAGAGAGAGGCAGAGAGACAGAGAAAGAGGCAGAGACAGAGAGAAAATGCACAGAAACAGAAAAATGGAGACAGAGAGAGAGAGACAGAGAGAGAGACACACACACACACACAGAGAGAGACAGAGAGGAAGAGGGAGAGAGGGAGAGGGAAGGGGTACGGGGAGAGGTCTTATTTTCAGAGGGAGGATGTTGCTTAGTGGTGGAGCAGGTTCAGAACATGTCCAAGGCCCTAGGTTCTATGGATTCTATCTCCAGTAGTGGAAAAAAAGCAAGCAAAAAGAAAAAAAAGAACTGGGAGAAGCCCAATTTCTAAGTAAATGGAGTAGTGCTTGCCAAGACAACCAGGAAGACCAATCTCTCAGGGGGCGTGAATCATTACAAGGGAAGCACCAGCTCCTGATCGCTAAGTTTTGTGCACAGCTCCACCCTTCCAGAGCCAGAGCCAGAGAGAGAATGGAGCTGGGACAAGAAGCAAAGACTTCTCTGCAAATAACAGGGGTAGTCGCAAAGTTTTTATGATGGAGAAAACAGGCAGAGGTTTTTCCTAAGAACTGGTTATTATTTAAAGTCCTGGTTGCCTCTCTGGAGCGGGAGAAAGAGAAAGAAATGATCTGTCTCATATATTTATTTGTCTTCAGTTATTGCTACTGCATACTTATTATTAGAGTCTCAATATACTCACACTAGGTTTTTGTGAAATGCAAGGTCAATTTAATATTGTTGTTCTCATGGGTAATAGTAGTATTTCACAAGGAAGTATTGAAGATAAAGTTTGCAACTTACACTTAAACTATCACTGACCGTTAAATCTTCAGGCTGTCCTGAAACTTGCTATATTACACACAATATAGGTGTAACCATGGTTGAACAAAGCCCTTTGTTAGTAACATGTGATTAATTCCGTGTGGTAAATATCACCAACTGGGACTTCCATTACAAGGTACATGTTTTCTAAAGATTTTTGTAAGTTAAATTTTTATTTATTTATATTATGGAGAAAAGGTAGGACAGAATTTCATAAAAAATAACTGGACAATAACAAAGGTTAATATATTACGTATTGTCATCTTCAAAGGAGTTACTCACAGGACAAGACGAGGGCATAAAAAATTCTCCGATCAATATTCGCACAAACCTTCCTTTTCAATGAAGTAGAAACACTAATAGTATGGCTAACTTGCACTTTTCTCCCTTTTCCCTTCCTTCCTTTCCCTTTCCTCAACCCTAGTTCCTTTTTCCTTTCAAACAATTTCTTCCCCTTTCACAATTTCAATTGCACACTTTAGACCTTATTTACTCTTTCAATTTCTCACACCAGGGAGATGATACAACACTTATACATGTGAGTCTGATTTATTTCTCTTATGAGTATTTTCTCAAGTTGCATCCATTTACCTATAAAAGCCTTGAGTTTATCCTTCTTTATGGCTGAGTAGTACTACATTATATGAAAATGCCACATTTTTTTTCATCCATTCCTCGGTTAACAGGCATTTGGGTTGTTTCTAAGATTTATCCATGACAAATTGTGCTGTTATAAACATGGCTGCGTATATATTGCTGCGGTATGATGTCTTTAGTTTTTCTGTGAAGATAACCAGAAGGGGAATAGCTGGGTGGAATGGGACATCTAATCCTATCTTTTTGAGGAATCTCCACACTTATTTCCACAGTTTTTTTGATATGCCATGCAAAAATGTCCCCCAAAATATCATTACTAACACAGAACCTAACTAGTGACATATGTGAGTGCTTATCTTTTGATATACTCTCAGATGTTGGGTATGAGTGTATTTTTATAAGTATTTTAATTTAATTATATAATAGTTTGTCCTTGAAATTTATACCTATTTAACTTTTGGTAAATTAGAACATCTCTCATTTCTTTAGTTCTCGTTGATGTTTCTTTGGGGCTAGTTGTCAATTCATGGTCTTTATTTATTTTTTCCTGCATTTCTTTGAATGTTTTATATGTCAAGGATACTAACAAAGTTTTCAACTCTACATCATATTTTTAAAGTGCTTTCAGACAGTAATTTTAATAGATATTTAATATTTATCCCTTCATGTCATAAAACTTTTTAAAATGATTCCAAGATTTAAGGTAAATCATCCCATTGTAAAATTGAAGTTTGGTGTTTAACATGGCATGCGCTGTCAAAATCACTCTTACAATGCATTTTGCTTTGATACTAGCTTGTTTCTCTACATATTTAACCATATGATTGTATCCTGGGAAGCCCTTTAACCAAATATGTACTGCTTATTAAGACTTAACCTAGAATAGATTTCCTCTTTGCTGCAGCAGAATTTTACCTTTGATCGACACCAATTAACCTCATCTCATGGGTTTCCTACTTCCCACTCTTTATAGTTTAATGAAAGCAAACAAAATGTAATTAAATAACCTCATGTGCAGAACAAGGTTAAAGCAGTCTCTGCTGGTATTTGTGTAGTGATTATCACATTCCCACACACTATGCTTTTTTTGAGTCTCATTTTTGCTTATCTTCTTCTGCAACTTAAAATTTCTTTACAGTTCTTCTGCGAGATGCCATTGCTCATTATGTCCTCTAGGGCCTCTTCCTGAGCCCCGAGCTGTGTTAATCCCGCCCAGTCTGTGTTCTTTCAGCTTTGCGCAGGCTCCTGTTGCCTGTCTCTGCATAGTGACCTAAGCTGTTTTTGTGCCACCACATCCCATAAAATACAAACCTGGAGGAGGAAGCTGTGTTTTATTTACACCTGAGATGTCAGGATTATGTGTAAACCCTGTGACATGCTAACAACTGAATATATACTTCCAGGGAAAAACTTAAAAAATAAGTTTTTAAATCGGATGTTTGATTGTACTTATCAGTGAAAGGCCAGAGAGGGACCCATTATTCTTAATTTAAGAGGTGTGAAGTGCTAGGCTCTGGCTCCAATTGTATTTACAGCTCAGTACGCATTTATAATGATTTATTAAACCTGCATCTCCCACGTGGCCATAGTCCATCATTCATCACCCAGGGAGCACTTTCCTCCTTGGAGCTGGGGTAACGCCGGGCTGGAAATGCACTGGCTGTCTGAGAGGAGACTTCATTTCCTCACCTAGACCGCAGGTTGTGGCATGGAAATGTGGTCTGTGACACCTGCTGTCGCCTATAGCTCGTGTCCGTGTGCACTTGCTAGGAGAGGCTTGGGAGAGTCGCTGGTGTGAGAAAGTCTGGAGTCCGGTAATTAACGCCAGTTGCTACAAAACAGAAAGCCTGGAATCACATTGGTATACGCCAAGGAGTTTGTTTCTCCTGCAGTTCAGAGTGGTCCTGCGGCTCTCCTCACATTGCAGCAAGAAGAGGGACTTGGAGGAGGGGCATGGGGCCTACCTGCCCAGCCAGGACTCACAGAGTTACTGGCGCCTGGAGTCCACAGGGGAGGAGCAGCCAGATCCCCAGCCCCACATCAGGAGTGCTGCAGATGTGGGTGCCTCACGGGTATATGCAGGACACTGCCTGCGGAGTGTACAGGATGAAGGGTTTGCCCCAGAGCAAAGGTCATGTGAACAACTCGAAAGGAACAAAACGCTGCCTGAAAAGTTTCTTCCTTCCCTGGAGTCTGACATCTAATGCTTTTCCTAACTCTACAGCAGCTGCCCACTCAAACGCAGAAATTTTCGACCTTCAAGTCATACTATGATGATTATTTCAAACTTAGTGAGATGAAAGGACGTTTTTTAGAAAATAGGTCCAGACAGAACAGGTGCTTGTCAGCTCTGTGTTTAAAATCCTTTCCAATCATGCTTCACAGTGTTCTTCCTTTTTTTTCCGACAATCTGAAGGCAGGCTTTTTAAAATAAATCTTATTTTAGCACAGCTTCAGATTTACAGAACATTGCAAGGACTGTAGATTTTACATATACTTCCAGTTTCCTGTCTTAATAAATGCCACCTTAATTACATTTGTCTTAATTAATGAAATGTTATTATTGTTATTAAATTTTTGGTGTGGGGACTTATTATGTACCAGGCTCTTCTTCAACTCACTATAGTTCAAGCTGGTTTAAACTTATAATCCTCCTGCCTCATCCTCTCAAGTGTTGAGGTTACAGCTTTTGGTCACCATGCTCAGCAAAATATTATGTACATATGTTACTACTGACTAAAATTTTTTCTTTATTCAAACTTCTCCTGCTTCAGTTAATGTATTTATTTTGTTTCCCTGTTCCATCAAAAACTCCACACTGCTGGGCATTGTAGTGTACACCTGTAATCTCAGCACTTGGGAGGCTGAGACAGGAAGATCATTGTGAGATTGAGACCAGCCTGGGCTACAAAATGAGCTCAAGGCCACCCTGAACTGCCTCGTAAGACTCTGTCTCAAAAAGACAAGAAGAAAAAAAAAATCCACACTATCTGTAGCAATGGGCTCCTTAGGCGCCTCGTGGCTGTGTGGTCTCCTCAGAATTCCTTGCTGTGATGACCTTGATGGTGTCAAGGAGTGCTTTTCAAGGATCCTGCAGTATTTGCCTCAGTTGGGATTTGTCTGCTGTTTTGCTTCTGCACAGGTTAGTTACAAGGGAAGAGAAGGTACCATCCTTATCATATCTATCAAGATGACTGTTATCAACATGACCATTGTTATGACTGATACATAGTGTCAACTTAAAGCGTAGATGCTTAACTAAGTAACTCAGCAGTTCCCCATCCTGGGGTGAAAAGGACATGCCCTGACTGCTCAGGGATGTTGTTCCTTGTGTCAACTTGAGAAGTTTAAAAGTCCAACTCAGTGACTCAGCAGGGTGCCAGGGTCCTTACTTTGTAAACATCCTCAGCTTGTGGAACAGGAGGACATGGAGACGGTGTGGGCATGGGCAGCTAGCCAGCGTGCACTATAAAGGAAGAAAAGAGGCTTGCTTTCCTCCTTCTGCTCTTGTTGCTTTTGCTGTCTTCTGCTGCCTTGAATTGTTGCGCCTCTGCCATGACACCCTGCCTTGGAGCCAGCTGATTATGGACTGAAACCTCCACAAACTGTGAGCTAAAGAAACCCTTCCTTTTTTAATTTGGCGTGTTGGGTGTTTTGTCTCAGCAATGAGAAAAAGTAACCAAGAAAACCACCTATCACTGTTGACTTTGAATCTAACCACTAGTTTGTCTATTCTACTTTACTTAGTATTTATTCAATCACTTATGTCAGTGTGGATTTTATTGTGTATTTTAGTTACAGTGTAAAACTATTTTATGTATAGTTTTGCTCACATGATGCTGGGATTGACCTAAGGGGGCCTTTTCCATAGTCCGAGAGTCATTCTGACATGTCCAACCTGAAGTTTTCGAAAAGGCCTTCCTTGCTTTCTTATACACAATATGCTTCAGGATAATCTTATGTATTTCCTAACTTAGTTGTAAAGCCAGACCCTTCTCCAAAGAGCCTGCTGTATTTTATTAGCAAATGATGCTAGAAATAAGGTCTAAGACCCTGGATGTACTCCTTTGTATGGGAAAAGGGGGAAGTAGGTCCCCTCAGGCTGCAAAGCAAAGAAGTAATTTTGCATATTAACCCACAGGCACACATCTAAGTTTTCCCTGTGTTACCTCACCTTCATAGGCAGCAGTGTCTCCCATGTGACCCACTTCCACACTGATATCCTAGCTTTCTTCCCTTGCTTACCTATAAGCTCTCAAGGTGAGAAATTCTTGATCATTTTTACTTCACATATTTCTGTGCCCCATTTTCTATCTCTTCAACTTCCTTTCATTTTAATACACAGTATACCTTGCTGTCTTGTTGAAACATAGACATGGTGAGTGGAGTAATAAGAACTGGATACAATAGTTTTTCATGAGGCTTTGTGTGGATCTGGGCAGGGATGAACTGCTGAGAACCTTTCTTGTAGCTGAAGATTCAGGGACTTCCGATTTCTCAGATACCTTCAGTTTTGTCTCCTGTGTTGGTTGGGCTTCCCTAAATGTTCTCTTCCTCCAAGGAAGTCTATTTTGCAGACCACTCTGCCATCAACTGCTATCCCAAGGGAGCCCTGTGAGTGTGTTGGAGAGTTGAGGGGCAGCAAGACTTTCTGTACCCTAATCAGTAAATCTCTGTCTTTCACTAGACATACCTGCCTGGGTTGTGATGTTCACATAGTCTTTTTCTTTGTCCCTTTAGGTAAGAAAAGAGGATTGCAGTGGGAGGGAAGGTCTGAGAAAGCCATTTCCCCTGGACAGTGTCTACAGCTCTATATGTATTCTACCTTGGTCATTCTCCCAGCCCTCCCCCCAGAGCTGGAGATGTCTGTTCTTGAACTTCACGATGGTGGTAGAACCTGTGAAAGCATGGAGACATTCTAAGATTTCAGCCACCAGACTCTCTCATGCTAGCCCACGTGCACTCTCTGGTAATTTGTCAAAATTGCTTCTGAAGAATTCTTATAGATTGTGGTCCCAGCAATATCTGCTCTGATAACCAGACCTTAACAGTATCCCCGAATGTGACTTCTTCAGATTACAGGTGACAGCTGTACCCAGTCACCTTGGCTCTCTGGTGGGCTCAAGAAATGCCGCTGCCTTTCCATCAGCTCACCTTCTGTGTGGTGGCAGTGACAACTTCCACAATCATTGCTTGTGGGAGCTGACACAGGAAATACTCATGTCCTTTCAATGGATATCCCTTGTGATGCTTGAGAGAGGTTATGTGTTTGAAAGGGAAATTGAGAGAATTTAATTATTGACATTGTTCATATTTTCATCTGTAAATGTCTTAACACAATCTTTATTCAGAATGTTCACTATGAATCTGAGCTGGAGAAGGCAATGCACTTCTCACTCATCACCCTACAAAGTACAGAGCATCTGGTTGGTAACCAACTGAATCAGGTGTTGACCGAGCAGTGTGGGTGTCGCCATGCAGAAAGATCATAGACATAGTTTTCACAGTGCCTCAGATGCCTCTCACTTTGCCAAAGGCAGTGAGTTCCCACCAACAGTGGAATAGGGATCGAGAGGAGTTTTGTTGTCAGACTGTCTGGGTTCATTATCCTCCTCTGATCTTTCTGGGATCAGTCTGTGACCTGGGACAAATGAGTCACCACACTTAGGGCTTTGTCCCTGGCTCATAAAATGGAGACAATACAGTATCTGAGCTGGTGAAGCAGTGTGTGAGAAAATCTTAGATTGGTGCGTGCACTTCTGAAGGAATCAGTAAACACCTGTGTCATCAAGTGTCCGGAGTGGCTATTAAAGGGTAGAGCCTGATAGCAGAGTTGTGCAGCGGAAGCGTGCTGGGTCCAGAAAGGGTAGGGCCTGAGAGTGGATGGCATCTCACCCTGCACACATAGAAGGAGGACTGCAGAAACAGATTCCAGTAATCTAAGCGCTCAAAAACGAGATGCAGGAAAATTCATTTTAATGCCACTTAGGTCATTTTACATGTATTAAAAGTACTTAATGAAACCAGGAGTGATCTTGCCTTTCTTTACTCTCAATAGTCTGGAAGACTGAGGCAAGAGGATCACAAGTTTCAGCCCAGCCTGGGAACCTTAGGTAGTTAGCAAGATCATATCTTAAAATAAAAATAGAAAATGGGCTGGGGATGGAGCTCAATAGGAGGGCTCTGAGTTCAACTCCCAGAACCAAATAATATTTAATAACATGGAAATGACTACAACATGGGGAATTCAGAAGTGGGATACCTTAGCTCAGTTCCTAAGATATAAAAAGAAAGTGTGAGAATATCATATTATTCACACACCTATACATTTTTAGTTCTAAATATAAGGCTGAGTTAAAGAGGAGAATTTAAATATATAAAACTTTAGTTTGGTCTTATTTGTAATATGAGTACAAGTGATCTTTATTTTCTTCTTTCCATTCCTCCATTTCTATAATTCTCTAAATGAGCATAAGTCTTTCCATAATTACTAAATATTGGATGCTAAACCATACTATGCTGTAACATTGCACAAGTATTCATGCATAAAGACATGGAGTTCGTGCTCCAATAAATTTAGGTATCAACCACATTGTGGAGCCACTTAAGCCATTTTAAGCAATAAGAATGAAAGGAAGTGTACACAGGATTTTTCTCTGATCAACAAAATTGACACATTTACTAGTTTTCCTTATCTTTGATTTCAGATAAGCCTATCAGATCCAGTTTATAACCTGGAATAGCTATTTGATGTCTATTAGTTAAATGCTAGCTTGTAATGAAAGAATAATCACACAGTTCCATCCACTGCTACTTTATTTCTACTCCATTATTCAGATAAATATTTAATTGAAAATATGCACAGACAAAAGAGGCTCTTACTGGTGAACATTCCAAACTTATGCAGTAAATGGCAAAAATATGAACATCACTTATCAAGGTTAAGAACTTTGACTTTACTTTCTAACCCCACGTTTTTACTAGATTTTTTCCTTGGAATTCACAGCAGTTTCCTTTGGGTGCTACTTTTTAGGATCCTGTTTCAGTGCCTTTTAAAAGATACAGGGCCACAAACAACTATATGTGTAATTTGTACCTTCATGAGATAGAAAATCTTGATTACCTAGAAATGAGTACTGGTTTTATTTCCTTCCACGGGGTACATTTTTCCACTGCGATTGAACATACTGAAACAATCTGTACCCTTAAAAGATTCATCTTCTGGTTTAGGGAACATGAGTAGCCATTGTTGTGGGAAGTGCCCCAGGGTGCTGTCATCATGCCCAGTTATACCTATTTTGGCCCCCTCTTATTTTTGGCATGCGCTTGCACTCACACACTCTCTCACATTCTGAAGTTGTTTGGCTTTATGACTTATTTTGCCATGTGAAATGTGTGCAGAGGTGGTTATCATTTCTGTAGTGAAGCTGTAAGAGACATCACAGTATGGTCAGTTCCTTTGCTTCATGTTATAATGTCCAAGTCGGCTCCCTGTGAAGATCAAGCTGAGAGCAGTCTTCCAGCTGACACCAGAGAAGCAGGTGCAAGAGCGAGACAGAGACTTCCTGTCCGTGAGTAATGGTACAACGCCTCCACAGGCGTTCTACCCCACACCCCTAATTTTCTGTATAGGTTGCTGTGCAACCCCACTCTCTGAAAGCGAATTGTGCATGGATCCAATTCCTTGCTTCCTCCAGTCTGTCCAGCCCAGAGTCGCTGTCCCTCTCAGGACCACAACCCATTGCCTAGCGTGT
Source organism: Chinchilla lanigera (assembly GCF_000276665.1). Taxonomy (NCBI): domain Eukaryota; kingdom Metazoa; phylum Chordata; class Mammalia; order Rodentia; family Chinchillidae; genus Chinchilla; species Chinchilla lanigera. The sequence goes on along the minus strand of NW_004955482.1, from coordinate 3,275,030 downwards.
TACCTGAAGCGTGGAGCGGCTCCGTCGGGTTTTTCTGAAAGACTGAGTTAATAAATAGTTTAACCTAGAAATTATTTTGTAAGAAACTAAAACTGGATGAAGCTTCAGTCTAGGAGCCTTCATGCAATTTAAAGACAATAAAAACAAGTAGGACACACGTATTTTGGGGAGTACTGCCAGCAGCTCACAGCTGTCTAGAAATCTCTACTGACCAGAAATGAGAGGACGATCTGTGATGGGAACTGGTAGTTCTGCTTTATAAACAATGGTTTTCCTTCTCTGTCTCTCTCTCTCTCATTGGTGGGTGAGCAAGCAGGTGATTCTAAACTTAGACTTGGACAGGACTTACTGAGAAACAAAGCATAGGTGGAATGAACGAAGCAGACAGTTGCTTATGTTATAACCTCTCCCCTGGCTTTCCAGGTGAGTCCAGTGGTGAGAATTTTAATTATTTTGTGAAGAAAAAATTCTTTGTTCCCCAGAATGTCATACACTGAAGCAAGATTCCTTTTCATATCTGCGAAAGAAAAAAATATATAGCTTTCCAACTAATTTTGGAAACATCTGGATGATCAGCTGTGACTTGTTAAGGATCCTTACCCAGGGACTGCAGTCCCAGGCTAAACGGGCTTCCAGCCCTAGTCCGCTAGCTGCTCTCTATGGTACTGAACGCCGCGTCTGCGCCTGCGCACGGACGTTGCTCACGCTCCCGGCGGCACAGCTGCTCCGCCAAGACCCGGATATTGCCCTTCACGCCTGCGTGAGAAAGCCAACTCGGCCCCGCCCAGAAAGGTCAGGTCCTGCGACCCCGCCCCCGGCCACGCTTGGCGCTGTCTGCGCCTGCGCGGCAGCCTCACTGAGGACCGTCCAACCTCAGCCTCCCATCCGCCCCGCGCTGCACGGCACATGGACGCTGTCCGGGCCTTCAGCCCGAGGAGTGGCCGGGTGGGGGCCGAGAGCATGCGGTCCATACGCGGGCCCCTGACAGTCCCGGAGAGAGGCGCTGCGCTATGGGAAGGTGGTGGTGTAGACAGCCGTGCAGGCCCTTGGGGCCGACTGCCATGCGGCACCCGGCGGGCACCCGGCCACCCTGAGTGCTCGGCTTCCGGGCCCCATGATGGACACCCTGGCATCACCTGCCCGAGGATTCCCGAGAAGGCAGTGGCTGTGCCCGGCCGCTCCCTGTGCAGCTGACCAGCGAGTCCCTGCCCCGCCTGCCCTGGACAGAGCAGAACCCCGGAGCCTGGCACAGGACAGCCTTGGGTGGCATTCGAGGAGTCCCTAGAATGCAGAGGGCGCCAAGCCATCGCCAAGACGCCCGGCAAGGTCACATGAGGAGGGGACTTTTAAGGCTTGCAGTGGCCCAGTCAGGACTCACCTAGAAAAGCCAGCAGGGCCTGCACCTGACTGTAAGGAAGGGACCAGCCCCCGATTCACCTATCCTGGTTACATCTGTTTATTCTATGTCCTTGTACCTTACTGCCATAGAGTCGGCAAAGATACAGCCTCCTGGCCCTGTTCGGGACCCTCTTCCCTCCTGGCAGCAAGCCGTGCTCCTGCTCAGGCCCCCCTTGCGGTCGAGCAGGGGCAGGCCATCCCTACTCCCCTGCTCAAGGGATGACCCTCGTCCTTCTGCCTTCTTCCTGCTCTACCAACTCTATCACATTGGCGCTGGGTCGCACCCTTCATATCTTGAGCTGATCTCTGTACTTGAGTTTCTGCGTAACTAAGTGCCACCACCTGACGTTCATAAACTAAAACCTTACTTCAGAATATGTGTGTGTGCGTGTACTGCATTGACCTGTAACAACCCCTACCCTAACTCATTTTTATAACATTCATTTAATACTTCTGACAATTACCATCATCCAAAAATTAGGGAAGAGGTCCTGGCCAACCACCACAGATTACATTTTGTGGATCAGTGTCTTGTTAAAAATAAATGATGATGTGATGTGATACTTCTAGAAGGCAAAACTAAAATGGAGGATTTGTAATCATGCCTGCTTCTGTGATGTTATAGCTTATACCAGATTTTCTATACTTAGAGATAAGAAAAAAATATTTGATCTATAAATCTGTGTTAAATACATGAATTGGTTTAGTAAGATACATACTTAGATACTAACATCAGGGATGTTTCAAGCATTAAACTATTGGAAATCACCTAGAAGTCCAGCAACAAAGATTGGTAAAATAAAACCTTTTGATAATAGTAACAAGGTAACGATTATAAAACATTTTTATTCTAGCTATACCAAACACTCTGTACCTCCTGCAGTCCTCAAACATTTCTAATCAATAGGTATTTAATGTTGCCTCTATTTTGTGAATATATGCAGCAGTAAACTGGTTTACACTGGCGATGTGTTCATTTAAACAGCTATTGTGCAACCGTAAAGGGATAGCACCAAAGTTTCTGTTAATATTATTCAGGAAGCTATTTTTTTTACCATACTCTGTGAATCTTTTCCAGAATCAGTGAGCTGTGTCTACAGCCAAAGGGACTGCCTGTTCCACTTTCCCAAGTCTTTCATGAGCCTGTTGGGGAAGAGGACACTCTATGGCTTATGTACTGAAGGGTTTTCTCTCTGCTAGGAACTTTGCTTCATTTCTCTGGAGACACTTTACCTTGGCGTGTATGAGACACCACAAGGATAAACAACACAGCCATTCGATAGCTTCCACCCTCTCTCTCACTTGCAGTGGCAGCCAAGTCTTTCCTCCGAAGCCAGCCACTTGCACTGAGAAATGTGGATTTCATTTTTATAGCTGTTGTGAGTGTAAAATTTGTGTCTGAAGTCTGCAGATTTATAGTAGTTCCAGTTTACCTGAGCTAACTATGTTCCATGAATCCTGTGGATGCTTTAAATCATGAATAGTGGTGAACCTCATATAAACCTTTTTCTCTCTACATATACATTCTTAGAACAAAGTTTAATTAATAGGTGATGCACAGCAAGAGTTTAGCAATGATAGCTAATAAAATAGAAGTTATCAGAAGACTTTATAAAAGTTATGCAAATATGTTCTGTCTGCAAAGAATAAGTACAAACAGTGATATTTTTATACTACCACTGGCCAAGAAGAAAACTGCAAAGAGCAAAACAGCAAAGTGTGGAAGGCCTGCTGGTCTGTTTTTTGGTATGTGCATTTGAACTACATAAAAATTAAAAGGGAGCTTTGTATGTGCATACCATTTGGAGCAGAAACATCTGGCCCAGAGAGAGCTGTTGATTGTGCTCTCCACCCTGCAGCCAGCACTACGTCCTCTTGTGAGTCCTCAAAGAGCAGGCATTTCCAGATTGGCAGTTTGCTAGCGTGTCTGTCTGCTTTGCTTTTCCTTGTATCGTTGGTTTTTACAGAAAGGATTACGTGTGCAGCTATGTGGTTGCCATCTGTCTCCTCTGTTCTCCGCACTATCTTATATTCCATGGGTGTAAGAACTGAGGAGGACTGCTCACTTCATCGTTCTCTAGTCTGAAACACACTTCCCAGCACATGGCTGCCACCCCAATATTCAGCTAAAAGAATAAACAAGTGAAAATGTGGAGTAAATATCCCCGGGATTATGTGATGCCGCCCAGGCTTGCCACCTGACTGTCACCAGCCAACGTCCCTTCGTGCTGTGGCCCTTGCTTGCTTCTTCCTCGCCCTCTGTTCCTCTTCCCTTTTGTTAGTTCTCAGTTGAGAATCGTGGTCACAGCAACTGTCCCACAGGATGGCGATGCGCTCTTCCCATGAGGCACAGAGCAAGCCGAGGGACACGGGGTGGTTGTTGAGGGAGATATAGATGCCCAAGGAGACAGCTCCTGAGAGTCCGCAGCTTTCTCTGTGTTGCTTGGCTCAAAATGGACTCGTGAAGTGTCTCTCTTGCTGTCCTACTTCTCATTGATTTTGACCAGTGCAAAGCTTGGGTAAGAATGGGAAAGAAATGCGAGAATTGGTTCATTACTTTTTTATTCCTTTCATACAAGGCTGCCAAGGTGTGAGTACATCTTTGACTAAAACCTCTGCTCGTGCCTTGCAGCTCTTTCAGGCCCCAGTCTCTAAAATCACTTGATCCTGTCAGTGGGTCCAGCCTGAAGAGGGGAATGATGTTGGTCAGGGTTTTCCAAGAAAAAGAATATTTACAAATGGAAGAAGCATTTTTTTTTATCAGATTGGCTCACACAGAGGCTGAGCAACTCCACAATGCCTGTCTGGAAGCGTACAGAACAAGGTAGAAGCCAGGGAGGCTCTGGTCTGAAGCTGAAATCCTGCAAGTCCTCTGGGGAAGTGTGGGTGTGAGTCCAAACTCAAAGGTCAAGGAGTCTGGAACCTGATGTCCAGGGGTGACCAGAGCAGAAATCCCGCACCCACTGGCGAAGGGCTCAGGACACATGGCAGTGAGGTCCCCGTCTTCAGCTCTTTGTCATCCTGCCTCTGCCTACTTGGACAATGCCACCCGCTTGGAGGCCCAATCTGTTTCACACAGGTTCCTCAGCCACACACCAGTCTTCTTAAGAAACCCCTTATGGGCTTATTCAGAAATGTGTTTTATCAGTTTTCTGGTGTTCCCTCAATTCAATCAAACTGACAATCAAAATTAAATATCATGTGGTCTTTATTGGTAACAGCCCTTACAGACCACATTTGTGATTTCTTTTACTCAGCTTATGCTTTTTTGCTAATAATTCAAGAAAGCATTCCAACCCATTTCTGGAAACAAACACAAACATCTTGACTGACATAGCATCCACTTGCCTTTCATTCTGGGGCCATAATAAAGTAGGAGACACAAGTTTTGTCCAAAAGAGAGGGACCCCAAATCTGTTCAGTACATCTCCCATGCTCAAAACACTGCATGGAGTGATCTGCAGAGCTTACGGTCCTACCTACATAACTGCATCATCCTCGGACCGCCTTCCCCATGATGTTCAGGACCAGACTAGGAAGATGTTAGATTTTCCATCCCACTGAATGCTCTTTGAATTGTGGAAACAGGAATATTTTACTCACTACTCTCATCTTAAACCAGACAAGATACCACTTCCTACAGATGCTAGAGAGGTTGCTTGGATGGATACAGGGCAAGGCAGGAAGCTAGGATCCCACAGTGCATAGCCCAAGGCAAAAAGGGCTGGCCGCTGTTTAGCCCAGCTGCTGGGCAGTGTCCTTCACACTAGGCGCTTTCCATCACTCTGTCAGCTGAAGGCTCATTTCTTGGTGGGAGGGAGAAATGCGCAACCAGCAGCTTGGTGTGTGGATTTATTGATCACAGAGAGTCAAATGGGGAGACAGGAAAGTAGTTTCCATAAGCAAAGACTTCACTTCCAGTTTATCCCACCAGAATATGCTGGGCTGAACTTTAGTTTGCAGTTTGTCTTACAAAACAGCCCACTGCCTAGTACTTAAATGAGAATACATTCGTCATTGATTTCTGTCCTTGAGCACGTAGTTTTATTTCTCTCTTTGAAACAGTGAAGGCATGGAGGGGCTGGGTGAAAGTGTAGTTTATTATAACCAGCCAGCGAAGTGCACCATGGATTAGATCCAGTGTTTCTTACGTTTGACCTTTGTTCTCACAGTGCTTATGCTCATGGCTTCCACTGTTTGGGTCTGGACTGTTTCCCAAGGGCCACGTGTTGAAGGCTTGCTAGGAGCTTCCCAGACCTCTGGGGTCATGCCCTTGCAGGGGACAGGGTTACTCTGCGCCTTTCTTCTTTCTCTTCTTTGCTTCCTGGCTACTATGTGTTGGGTCCTTGCAGGCCCAGAAGCAATGAGGCCCATTAATCATGAACTGATATTTCTAAAACTGTGAGCCAAAATCAACCTTTTGTCTTTATAAATTAATTATCTCAGGTATTTGTCATAATGATGGAAGGCTGACTAACACACAGCTCAAATATTTATGTGTTTAAGCCTTGAGGTTATTTATATCTATTTACTTTTAATTTTCCGATATAATGTCTCACGTTGTGCCAGAAGCTGTTATAAATGGTGGATGTTAAATTATGTATAGATGTTATATTGCTACTTAATGCCTGCGTTTGATGTGGTTATTAAAAGGGCTGACAATATAAATCACCATAGCAACACAAACAAGAATTTATAGCCTATTTCAAACTCCTGAGGCTGAAAATATTTTATGGCTATTGAAAGCTCAGGCATGAAGCAATTCAAACATTTAGCCGGTGAGTAATTGAGATCCAGAAATACATCAAGTTAGGTATTGAATCCTCAGAAGAATCAATATTGAATCAGAGCACAGGTCATTGACTTTGAATTGTCCAGCTGTTGGAATGCTGGGTCCTGTGTACAGTGGCTTCAACTCTGCAGCTCATCCATGTGTCTTCCATAAACAGGCTACTTTCTCAGAGTTAACTGTGAGCACAGGAAATGTTACCACTTTATAAAAAGATGACCTTTCCTGGTAAATCTTCATAGGCATTGCCCAAAGCAGTGGCATCTCTGTCTCCATGGTAACCAATGCCACCAAAGGGGAGAATGAGTGAAAAGAGGTTACATCGCCAATGCCACACACTACATATATGCCTAGAATTATATGAGATGCCTGAAGATCATGCATTCTCTTGCTCTTGCCTCACAAGGCAGAGAAATACTTATGCTTTAACCATGCACATACCAGTGGCAAAAATATAAGAGAGCACCTCTGTTCTCACACGTACTCTTAGGATTGACTGATGGTAGCTGTCTCAAGAAGGTACTTTGTGCTACATCTGGTTGCTGCATGAGACCTATTTTCAAGGAATTTCCAAGAGAAAAGAAGTGAAAAAGTAGATGGATTGACCACATCTGTGGATTTGGACCTGTTGTCTTTATGTTCATGGTGAATGCTCATGTCTCATGGTATGGCCTGTTGCTTCACAAAGAGGGAAGTGACTTCAATCTTTTATCCACCTTCTAAATTGCTCCAGTTATACTCTTACTTGGCACTTCTTGAAAAGTTATCTTCTATCCCAGACTATGTCTTTCTATCATTTCTCCCTGTCAGTTTCTGTCTTCCCAGCTATTACAAAAGGACAAAGAATCCATCCGTTGAGGCAGGAGCACTCAAGGGTGTGGGAGAATATTGAAAACTTGGCTTTGTACACTGGAATGTTCAGCAAGGGGTAGGGACGAAATCAGGAACATTCACAGAGTAAAAAATGGTCTCCTACAGAAGAGTGGGTAGTCACGATGGGACCATAGTAAAGAAATAATTAGGTGGTTTCCCTGGTAGGAGTAAAGGACATCCAGGTGGATCAGAGTCCCTCATTTGCTTCTGCTGGGATTCCTCAGGGAGCATTACAGATATTTCAGTGACAAAATTCTTCACTGATTGGGACAATCTACTCACTTCCAGATGTTCTAGATCCCTAATAAGAAGTGCCAGAGTGTTCCTTGGTAAGAGTGTCAATCACAAGATTCCTTATGCACTTCCAAATCACCCTGGGGTTGAAGTACAACATACGGGTTTATAACCAATGGGAAATATATGATAATTCACCTCAAAAATTCAAAAGAATCCCTAAATAACAAGCCTTTAGTGTCACACTTATATGTATCTAAAGTTGGTCTGTAGCATCCTCATGTTCATGTGGGAGAGAGAATAACTTTTCTGTTGAACATTTGAAAATAACCTTGCTAGAATGCATCTCCAAATATGAGTTCACCTAGATTCTTGGAGCAGGTATGCTTTTAGGGTGTCCTTTGTGAAACTCTTGGCTGATGAAGACTCAAGTCTTTGTTAGATTGAGAGGCTGCAGTGTCAACATCTATAATGGTGGTGTGCTTCCTGGTCTTAACCAATACTCCTCTCTGCAAAGCCAACTTCCTGGAAAAGTAGCAGTCCTATTTCTCCCTCCTGTTGTCAGCTCCAAGAAAAGAGAGACGTGTCACAAAATAGGTTTTGTAGAAATGACAATGCATTTTCATTTTCCAATGAACAGACTTAGGTGCAATCAGGCCATTAGGAAACAAAACAGCAAGAGCAAAAGATTACATTTCCCCAAATCTCTCTTGCAGGGTTTACAGGAGCATGTCACACAGTATCAACCAGATGCAATTACCGATTTCTTCTTGTTAAAGTGCAAGACACATAGTAACATGGCCAAATACTGAGACCATGGCTTGATAAGCATTCACATAGTGGTAGACATCTACCCACCCACTTCCAAAGTGCTTAATTGTTCAGAATAGAGAATAACAGCAATGTATAATGATATTCTCACATGGCTTCACCGTCGATGTCCAACTCTATCACTCCTTGTAGAGAAGTGAGAGAAATAATCTATTATCATACCTGTGTGTAATTTTGAAACTCATGCAAAGGGAATCATTGACTATGATTCTGTATTTGGCTTCCCCTACTCCCTTTTATGTTTGTGAGATTTATGCATTTTGCTCCGTGTTGCAGTAATTCATTTTATCATTATAGTCAGTTTTCAGTTATCTTACATTATTCAATTCTATGAACACGCTGCAATGCATTTATTCAGTCTTCTATTTGCAAATGTTTTGCTTGCCTCCATATGTGGTTTTGTGATGAAATAATTCTTTGGAGGCCAAGTTTCCCTGGTGTATACAGGTTGTGGGGCGGGGGTGTGGGGTGTGTTCTGGGTCCTTAGGTGGCTGTTGGTTTAGACTCAGTAGACGTTACTGCGGCAAGTGATTGTGTTGAATCCAAATTAAATTGCCCCTAAATATGTTTCCTCCAAAAATGCTTTTCTGACTTAAAATTGAAGAAATCATGATACTTGCTCCAGCTGCATATTGTTGCCTATCAAAACATCTTTTGTGTAATGATCATATGATGAGAATGAAAGGAAATAAAGTGCATTTTGACAATCCCGTGTGCCTTTCTTTTATTGCAAATCCTGCTCATAACGTTTGAAAAGCTGATTCTTCCCACTGCCTCTCTTTGAGCTCCTCTCATACTCTGGCATCTCCTCCTATCCATTTTCCTCTGATAGCTTTGCCACGGGAAAGAAATCTGTGTACGGGCAAGGGGAACAACGAAAGGCCAAGGAAAGGCAGGCTGCGCATTGCCTGTACTGTGCTTCTATCTTACTTGTGAAATCCCAATCCAACAGGACAATTACATTTCTCGGGTTCACTGTGTTTATTGCTATCACCTCCCTGTGGGAGGCCCACAGTTTCAGAGAGCTATCATGAGCTGCACAGCCTCCATGCCCACGCTTCCTGGCCAGCCTTCCTCACAGAGCAGAGCAAGTTTCTGCTGCACTGTCTTTGTATCAGTGACTGAGCTGCAACTCTCAATTGATTCTGAAATGTTGGAATTGAGGACCCGCTGTGTCCTCTCGGCTCCTGGAGATCAATCGAAGCACTTTCACAGAAGTGTGGAAATACCTGTCAGAGTGGCTGGATTCCAACAGGAAGCCATAGCCTTACCCTGCAGCAGCTCAAGTCCTTTTGTTTCTAACCCTCCAAACTGGAGAAACAAAACTGTTTTTACACAAGCCTGAAAGACAGCAACGTACCAAGTCTGGGGACAGAGCAAGAGAGGGAGGTTTTCCTATAAGGAGCTATGAAAACAAGTGTAGGCTGGAGTGGGGTGTGGAGACCTGTCATTATATTCTCTATGCTGCCGGCACCAGATGGAAGGTAGGTTGCTGTCCAAGGTATTGAGTACATTGGCTCCTAATTCAGTGAGCAGCACCTGGCTGTAGGTAGTGGAAATACAGACAGGTTCCCAATTCTTCTCACAAGACAGAAATTGGGTAGTTTGTTCCTAAAGGTGGGAAAGAAACTGGTCATAGTATTCACTATGGGTTATCTGAACACCACATCGCAAAGAAAGATAAAAGCAATAGCACAGAAATTTCAGATGAGTCTGCAGTTTACACTCCATAAATCCGATTCAATATTAGGAGAGAAAGCTCAAATCATGGGAAATCCCTGCCACGGAAGTAAAGCTCCTTCACCTTTCTTAACTTGAAAAGGAGGTGGGAGTCAGGATGAAGGAGGCCAGAGCTGACCTTGTTCTGGCAGAGCTGCTCCTGCAACCTGTAGTGTCCTGATGCCTCATCCCTGACAGTGACTTGAGTGATGGAAAGGACAGAGCTCGAGCTCAGTCCACGGGCAGCAAGTGTGCGCTGAGGCTGCGCAAGGTGCAGCGCAGTGGTGGGAATGTGGCCCGGTGACAGGAATGTTGAGAGACGCCCCGAATCAGCCCAGCCCCTCTGCTGGCCTGGAGAATGCCCACCCTGTCGCCTGCAGCAGGGTTGTCACAGAATAACAGTGCTTGCCCCACGTTCTCTGCCCATGACTGCCATCTGCCCCCGGAATGGAGCTTTCCTCTTCTGCAGACTGTGCTGGCTCAGAACATGGTATGAAGGAGGCAGGGCTTGGTGCCAGAGGGTGGCAGCACAGAAAGGGCTGTGTGAGCAAGGCAGCAAAACACAGATGTGATTAACTCTGCTCTGAGGTCAAGCAGCCCTGTGTACCAAGCCTGGCACTGGCCCTGGGGATGTCATGGAACACTAAGTAAGTGCGCTGTGCCTGGATGTCCTCAGCCACCTCGCAAGATTGGTGGGACCGTGACACAGGTTAGGACAAGGCCCGCCTGTAATGCCTGGGGCAAAACAAGTAGTCCCAAACTGGTACCCACTGGAGACACAGACACTTCCAGTTTTGACTGGAAGATATTATGGGCAGACACAATCCTGAGGAGAAGATGGTCGGGGTGGACCATGTGTGTGTTCTGCAGCTGAGGGAGGGCCTTGGTTCATGAACTGTCCCCCTTCGCTCACCAGCAGGCAGGATCTTGACCCACAGTTGGAGACAAGTATCAGAGTCGGGAGGAGGGTTGTCCACATGGGGAGGGCCACGGAGGACACTTACGGTCATCTGCTCTAACAGAGAAGCTGATTTCAGAGCTGGAGCTTTGCTTCTGGTGACTTTCTTGGGCACACCACAGCCATTCATTTGTCTGTGGCTCGAGGTGTAGATTTCTCCTCATTTAGTTACTTTACTATGGAATGAATTTCAAACTGGCATGCACGGGTGATTCTCTTCCATTTTTCTCAGGTACGTCTCCCCTCTTACTGACCTGCTGGCTTCTAATTGAGGCTGGCGTCTGCTAGGGATAATCCAGACCACTGTGTGTTCTTCAAAAACAAGACACAAACAAACTTAGAGATAACTTATCCACCCCTCACGAAGTTTACTGTCACGCTTCTGTGTGGTATGTGTGTATGTGTGGGTGTGGTCTTGTGAGACTGACTTTGTCACATATGCAGATTGTTGTACTTTCTTCTAAGATTATACCTTCTTTCAAATGAGGGCAAACTCTTCCTCTAAAATGGAGACATATTCAAATCCATCACCATCTCCAAAGGTAGTCTGTAATAACAAGGACTTTGACTTTTAGTGTCTGTCTGCTGCCACAAAGTCATACTGCAAACATTACCCCACAGGCTGGGCTTATTCAATTCAACGTTATTCAACTCTATGAACACACTGCAGTGTATTTATTCAATCTTGTATTTGCAAATGTTTTCATTGCATGTCTATGTGTTTTTGTGACGAAATCAAGTCTTTGGAGGCCAAGTTCCCCTGGGCTTGGGGTGGGGGTGTTCTGGGTCCTTAGGTGGCTGTTTGTCTAGATTCAGTAGATGTTACTGCGGCAAGCAATTTTGTTGAATCCAAATTAAGTGCCACCCCTGAGTGCTCTGATGGCTTTTCCCTGGGAACCTGAACAAAGCACAGGGAAGAGCCTCCACGTTTCCATTCAGAAGCAGCCAAACCCAGCCACCCAGGGAGTCAACCTGGGGGAAGGTCAAGGACAGAGAAGAGGCTCGTCCATCAAGAAGGGATTTATCCAAATTTACGTGTCTTCCAAATTTTATTCATTTTAATGATTTAAGGCTTCATCATAGTATTATTTACATTAATGAGCTCCAGACATTGAAAGGTGTAATATCTATCTATCTTAATCTATCTATCATGTATCTATCTATCCTGCTTTGTTTTCTATCTAAAATTTTAGTTTTGAAATTGAAATAATTTAAACAGCAAAATAAAAAATAGATGATAGAGAAGAAGGAGATGGACTTTGTGGCGATGGGCAGGGGAGATGGGAAAGAGGGAGGTAGAAGCGATCACAGTGTGAGAACAAACACATAGGCCCGTTCTTCACAACGAATGCAGCTGTCGTGCACGGCAAACACGTACTCGTAAAACTCAGGAAAAAAGTCAGAAAAATTATTGAATACAAATATATAATTTATCTAACTGGCTGATGGCTGAGGTGTCTATTACAATAAGTTAAAGTATAAGTGGCTTTGCATTTCATCTTGTTCAATGCTACTAGTAGATAATATATTGAAAAGAGCCATTTTCTTCCAGTAAGAGTCAAGTTCTCAAAAAGTAGTGAGTACTCAATAATAATCCTTTCCAAACTGAGTTTTTCTTATGCATCTGAGTCCTGGCTACAGCAAGTCATTTGATTAGTTCTGGGGAGGGGGTAGCTGTTGGACAGCAGATAGCCGCCTCATTTAGCCTGAGTAAAGAAATAAGTGAGATGTTGAAAAGAGGATGGGATAGAGGAGTGGAACTTCTCATAAAATCGGTGTATAGATTGCTTGCACCTTAATAATGATCATCACTATCAAGAGCATACAGGTAGCTTCAGAAGAAAATGAACCTTCAGCACCACTTTCCCCATGATAAAAAGCTGAGCTAGGAGCACAGCACACAGCAGAATGCTACCTGCTTCCCTCGGGGTTACTCACTGAATACACAGCCACGGAGCAGCCAGAGCCCTGCATTCCCACCCTATGTGAGTGAGAAGGGTGAAATCCATCTAAAGAACCTGCTCATATGTTAATTCCTTACCAGCACGAATTTCTGATTTTTCTAAATGAAATACACCTGAAGTTTGACAACAACACTGCATTCAGGGCCGATCTGTCTTGTAGGATCCTGCCTCTGACGGATGATGCTCTGAAGGTAAGCCCTTTAAGATCAGTAACAGGCAGATACATCCACTATCTTTCATGTTTCCTTTCTCTTTTTCTTTTCAAGTATGAACAAGTCCTTAGGATTTAAAATTGTATAACCAATTTATAACTATTTTTTAAGGAATCTTTCAATTGTAATACAAATAACAAGCATGCACTTCTCTGCACTTTCTGTTTGACAACAGCTTTGTAGGCAATGGGTGAGCAATCAAATAAGGTTTTCTGAGCCAAGCTACTGTTCTCCCCAAGGATGCAGCATTGCTTGTGTAAATGCTTCAGTGGTTTATTTTCATTACAGAGAAAACAACATAAAACCAAACACACACAGCCACATGGAGTACATAGCGATATCCTGGTCTTGAGTTCACGCTGTTCAGGTCCGTTCTCAAATGTACATATGTACACATCCCAGTCCCTCTGAATCCGGAGGAATTCCACTGCATAGAAACCCCAGAAAGCATCATATCACTTAGTACCATAGAAATCTATGTCTGTTTATTTTTTTTCAATTTTAATTTTGTGTTCCGTTTTATGTCTTCCCAGAATGCATTCTCCTTTCAGTATACAACTTGATTTCTTTCATGGAGTTGCTTTCTTTTCTCCCATCTCAGCTATTTGCACCTCTATGCATTTGGTTTGGTTGAAACTGGCTTCAACACCAGCTGCAAGGAAATCATCTGACTCAAGCCTTGACCAATCAGTGCATCCCATCTCACTAGGAACATATGAAGAGCAAATGTGTCAACCAATGAAATCTCACCTTGGGGTTTTGCTAGGTCTGCTAGGAGGCAGTTGATCTTTCTTCTATCAGTTTCCTCTACTCTGTTGTGGACCATTTGGATCTGCAGGTTTCTAAACTGTTTTACTCGAGAAGTGTCTACCTGAGATTACAGAGTAAAATAGAGTGAAAGACAAAGGTCACATTAACCATGAGAACAGTTTTTGAGGAACTGATTTCCTCATATATCTTTTAAAACTGTAACAGTGCATCCCCTTACTTATGTACTAATTCCTCACATATTTATTTGTACTTATCCCTGTTTGAGCTAGGTCTCTCTCACTGTCATCCATAGGTCCTCACACACACACACACACACACACACACATCATTACACGCTCCTGGCCATCCCACCTTCCGCATCTTACATCAGGCCAAGCTCCATCCTGCTTGAGAGTCTTGTACACACTCTTTCCTGTTCTCTGTCTGGGGACTTCACAGCTATTCAAGAAAATGCTTCTTCTTCTACTCTCCATATGACCAGTGGTCACAGCCTTTGATCTGTTACTGGACCAAGGTGGCTGGGGGTTTGAGGACCAAGCCTCTGCAGTAGCCAGCATAGAGCACGGTACCAGTAGATTCAGCATGTGTGCACTGACTGGGCAGAGGAGGCTCCCCACACAGTGCTTTTCAGATTTTGATGACTTGTCAACTGCCTGGTGGCCTGACAAGCTTCCTTCCATTTTCCTGGCACTGTGAACTGCTTCACTGGAAGAAGTTATCATCGTAATAATGAAGAAATGCTACCAAATCAGCCAGCCCAGTCAGATAAGGTAGATGTATACATTATATAATGACTGTAATGGTCAAATACCATCTCTATCACTATCACTGTTCTACCCCAGAATCTCCAAGTCTTTCATCTTACCACTGAAAGTGTGCACCTTTTAATCACTGGGCAGTGCCAACAAAAACCCAGGTAAATGAAATGGACACACTGCAATGTTTTAAAATTTAATGACATTATTTTCAAATAGATGATATAGATATATATGATGTCATTCTTTTCATGATGAAAGTTTTGCCAAAGAACCCATGGTCTGCCAGTGAGTCTGTTGAAAGGTCAAGGAGGTCTCTGCAGAGATAGTGAATGCCATATGGAGCTGGAGGATGGAAGAGAGGTGCTAGAATTTGAGCTCCAACCCCTAGAGTGTGAAAAAGTCCAAGTGCAGACTCATACGGCTAAGCCTTCTCAGCTTATCAAAAGTGGAGAAAATGTACTGACAATTGTTTCCTTTTCATGTGCTTCTGTTCAAGTGTCTTGTTTCAGACGTATGCAAGCATAACTACTTGGAAGACAGGAACAAATGGGTTTCTCTGGGGCCTTCCGTGGGTTCGGAGTCTGTACCTGATGTCTCGCTTCTCCCTTGCACTCCACCCTGCTTCTCGGTGAGCTGTGGGTCTGTGTGGCATGGCCATGCCTTATACTGGGTAGTTTTGGCAAAACAGTTTTAGCCAATCTAAAAGTCAACTTTTTCTAAAAGTCAAAATATCCTGGAAAACAGAAGGAAAGACTCTTAAACTAGAGTGGCAACATCTTCTACAAGGCCTAAGACCACAATCGTACATTGTTCCTCTAAACATGCGCACTTGACTGCCTCACAGGCGTGTGATATGGAGCCGGTTCTGTGTGGATGTGGTTCCGCTGTCACACCTAAACTCCCGAGGGAAACGGAGTCCTCATGGTGGCACCACTGAGAGAGGGCAGAACCCTCTAGAGATAGAGCATGGTGGATGCTGATTAGACATGGGGACATCCCTGCCCTCAGGAGGGATGAGCATGGCTCCTTCGGGGAGCTCTGCTCAGATCCCTGTGAGCAGACCTGACCCTGAATGCTGGTCCTTCCTCCTCACTGTGTGATATCTGCTCCTTCATGTGTTCCTACCATGATGCTGCATGCCATATTGTGATAGAGCCTGGAGGCCTTCACTAGGGCCAAACAGACACCAGGGACCTGACCCCACGTCTTCAAAACTGTGAGCTAGCAAACCTTCTCTTCTGTGTGAATTCCCCAGCCTCTGGTATGTTGTTATAGCAACAGCAAATGAACTAAGAGCAGAGTCTCTTATTGCCCACAGCCAACACTGGTGAATGACAATAAATAACCATATTAGGATGCCTTTGCATTGCACCATCATCCTATTTTCCAAATTACCAGTTTTAAGAGCACCTCTGGAGCCAGTTAATGGTGAATTATTAACAGTTGCTGGTGAGCCTATCCCAGCTGTCCCTTGGTGAAGGACATCTACCACTCTTTAAATTTTGCTGAAGGCCCATGGAAGCATTCAAATTCAACCTCAGATGGAAAGGACTGTTTTTCCCATTTTCAGATATACAGATATAGCTACACACAGTGTTCCTTCAACAGAAAGCTCACATATCAACCCTCACTTTAGCTCAAAGCCTGCCAGACAGGATTCTTACTGGGGACTGTGTTCTGTATGAGACCCAGGCTATTGTTCTCCCTGCCTCAAATGCAAACGCTGCGAGACACAGTCAGAGGTTTATCTCGCCACTGTAGAAAAGAGAAATAACAGCATGATTCCCCACAGGTCCCTTCCCTTCCTTCATTAAAATTCACTGGCAAAGAAGACTCATATTAATACAAAACAAAACAGAACTTTAGAAGGAAGTCAAAACAGTTAGATTTTAAAAGGAGTGAGTTGAAATATCATAATGCATTCTTTTGAATCCTTCCCACTTCAAAATATATCCATGCAAGGCCAGGCATGGTGGCCCATGCCTGTAATCCCAGCACTTGGGAGGCTGAGGCAGGATGATCTTTATGAGTTCGAGACCAGTCTGGGCTACAAAGTGAGCTCAAGGGCAGCCTGAACTGCATAGAAACACCCTGTCTCAAAAAAGACAAAAACAAAACAAACAACAACAAAAAAAACCACCAACATATGTCCACTCAGTCTTATGTCCTGCAATACCAGCCTCTCCCATTATCAAGATAAATGATCAGTGGTAAAGAAACTGGTCTGCAAAACACGATTTTTCAGTAATTGTTAGCCAATTGGTCCAAATTTGTAATGCAAATTTTGTTTATTTTATTGGGTGCTTTCAGAAGAGTAAGGTTCTCTTGGTTGAAATTTCAGGAAAAATTGTGAATATGGTAATGAAAGTACAGTCTGAATGATGTGCTGTTTCCTGAGATCCTCAGTTAACCACAACCATCTTGTCACAATGGCTGCATTCTTTCTTTTCTCTGTCTAGTTTTTTTTTTTTTTTTTTTTCTCCCCCGGTACCAATAATTGAACTTGCAACCTTGTGCTTACCAGGCAGGCACTGTGCCGCTGAGCCATATCTCCGGCCCTGTTTTGTCTAGTTTTTTTTTTTTTTTTTCAATTTTGCTTTCCTTTTCTGGAGCTGTTCCTGGATGTGCCCTTGCAAATGCTAAGATCTTTATAAACCACTAATCAATGTTTTTCAAAATGTTCATGCCTCCTTCAGCCTGTATTCAACTGGAGAGTTGGGGAGAGGTCAGAGGAAATCACATGTAGGGATAGTGCTTGTTCACTTTCTATGAATGTTTGAAGCTCTGAAAACCAATGCTTCTTTGCCTAGCACATCAGAATAATCCCCTGTCTCCATTCAGGCTTTACAGACACATACACACTACTCCACAGACAGCCACAGAGTGGCCATTGGAAATATTTCAATGGTAGAAACTTCAGTATCAAATAATGACACTCTTAAATTCCTTACAATAAAACTGAGTGGCTGGGCATGAATTTTGAGTTGTTTTCTATATAGAATTGAACAGTTGAAGATACACAAACACAGAAAGAAATATTTTCCAAGTGGACCAGATGTGCACTTCAGCACCAGTGTAAATTCAGTGCTTGTACACAGTAATTACTTAAATTTCTGATATACTGAAGAAGTAGAGTTCCTTTGCCCACTGTGAGATTGACAGTTTGGCCGACAGATTGCTGGTTCTGCTAAGGAGCTTGGTAACAAGACGGACTGATGAGCCAGAAAAATCACACCTCAGCTCCAACAAAACACTGAATACTATTTCTTCTGCTTCTACCACATTTGTGTGTCTACATAGCAAACATTTATCCAGGATCTGCCATGCTGATTTTTAAACACAAGCTTTGTGTAGTGTAGACGCAGGACCAATTTCACGCCATGGCTCCTGTAACAAACATCTGCTCTGATTTCTGTAGCCAGCTCCTGTCCTTTGTCCACCTGTGGGCATGGGCTCTGAGCCAGCCCACTCAGCTTCCTATGTCTCCTCTCTGCAGTGCCTCATTCTCCTCTCAGATCTGCAGTACCATCTACATACAGCAAGGATTTGATCCCACTCAAACATCACCTAGATATCCACTGCCTAGATGGTCTTCTGAGCCTCCTTCTCCCTGCCCTGCCAGCTGGGATCATCCGGGCTCTTGTTGTCTGCTTCCCTAACTCAGCCGATTCCAATGACCTGACAGCAAACAGAAGAGAAGGGAGGAACTGCCTCTTCTTCTGTTCTTCAATATATGGTAAGTAGTCACTTCCTCACTGAATCCCTCAAAAGCAGTGGGAAAAGAATTCCTCCTGCAGAGGGGAAACAGATATTGTCAGACCTTCTGCCTGCTGTAGACATTTTGCACAGATGTGGCTATGATGAAGGACACAGAATGCACATCTAAGAAGGTCTACAGGACAGGGTAGACGAGTCCTAGGAAATGCTGCAGAAACTGTAGGAAAAGTGGATCACTGAAAGTGGTGATAGACATTCTGACTCCTCTGCCTGAAGACCCATGTTTGCCTCACTTCGCTGGCCTAATTCTCATTCTCTTTTAGCTCTGTTTGTGTGTTAACTTCGGAGAGATATTTCTCTGGCTCCAAGTACCCTGGCTAAGCTGTCACTGCTGTCGTATCCCCCTAGTATGGAGTCTTGACCCGCCATGAGAGCGCTATTGCATTTCATCAGGACAACAGTGCATGCAACTTGGTCTTGCAGACCTCGGGCAGACTGAGGGCTAGGGCTGCCAGAAGGGACATACAAACACAGAATGCCAGTTAAATCTCAATGTCAAATAGACAATAAATCAGTTTTAATCCAAGCTTTCTCTATCCACATCGTATCTGTAGAAAATCTCATGAACTATGACACAGGATGGGGGCCAATGTTGGTGAACAAATGAATGGACTTTTCCAAGCAACGTTTGGCCAACAGAACTGAAGGCAGATACACACCTGCTTTTACTGCACCATTGTGAAGCCTAACAACTTTATGTTTTACTTTTTTTCTGAAGTGACAAAACATTTAAGGTGCACCAGCCTCAGAAAACCCTTGGGCTATCTGTCAGATGCCATAATCATCATTCAGAACATTAAAATGGAAATTACAGAGCAGCCGAGGCAATGAAGCTGTGATAGGCTTGTGGGATGAATAACCTGGTATCTAAACGTCCACATGCTTCCAGGGTCTTTGTATTAAATCACTCATGGAAATGACTATATTGCTGCAGTCAATAGAATAAAACAATAGCTAGCTGTCTCACGATGATTATTTCTGTCCTCACTTGGGCAGCTCAAAGTTTGGCCATGATATTTTATCAAAGACAAGCAATTCCTTCTCCAGGTAAAAGTTCGTGCAACTGTTGGCTGCAGGCTGTTACCTTGGGAAAATATACCAGAGGACAAAGAGTCAGGGAATTAAGCAGACAATGTGAAATTTAAACACTATTAAGATTGCATCACCTGTTTTCACTGCACATTTACTTCATTAGGGAACATCGTACCCCCAGGTCCGAATCTGTTTCCTTCAGCACAGATTTTCCTTGTCTCTCACACACAGACTCTCCAAGTCAGAGTTTCTTGTCAGGGTTTGCAAACTCGCTTAGCTGCCAGGAAGTACAGACAACCTAGATACATAAATTGGTACTCACCTAGAGCTGTTTAGCAAAAACAGTTTTACTTACCATTTACGTAATTTTTTATTAGTCAGTTTTATTTTATTAGACTCCATTTTTCACAAGAAATTTTAGATTCACAAGTAAAGCTGAGCAGAAGGTACAGAGACGTCCCGTATGACCACTACCTTGGTCGGCTTTCTCATGGCTGGGAGAAAACATCTGACAAGTACAACAGAGAGGAGTGAAAGTTCATTGTGGCTCGTGGTCTCAAGGGGGTCAGTCCATGGTCACTGGATTGCAGGCAGAGACAGCCCGGTAGGAAAGTGTGGTGGAAGGAAGCTGCTTACCTCAGGGGGGCCAGAAGCAGAGTAGGCTGGAAAGAACCACAGAGAAGGGCCAGGGACCGTAGTCAACACTTAGGGCTCATTTTTGCCAACTAGTGGCCATTCAGCTGTGAGCTCAATGGTGTGTTTGCTGCTCTCACAGCCCAGTGATTTCTCTAAGAGTCTCATGAACCAGTCAAGTTGACACTCAAGAGTAACTAGCGCACTCCCTGTGTTCACACATGCACAGTATCCCCCTCTATCAGCACTCCATCAGAATGAGACATTCACCATGAATGAATTCACCATGAATGACCAACATTTCTTGACACCTCATTATCACCCAGAGCCCACAGTCACAGTAAGTTTTGTTCTTGGTGTTGTACTTCCTGTGTTTTGGGTCAAATGGAAAATTACATGCACCATGTATTTTATGTATTTTATCTTTCAAATGTTTATGGTGATATAAAAATAATACAGAGTCAGATTCAGTATCAGCCAGACTCCTGGCTGTAATCTGAGCTACCTGGTGAACTAAAGCAGGATTTCTTGAGGGAAGAACTCCAAGGACAGCCTAGGAAACACACCCTTTTGAGACCCTGTTTCAAAATATCTAAATGTGGGGCTTTGTCTACAGAGTTTGATTTGAGAAAAATAATGGGAAAGGATAATATTGTCATGGGTGTTTGTGTCAAGCCCACAGGAAGGGGTTTGGCAGGTTTTCTCTTCACAAAGTCTTTCCATGAGTCTCAGAGGAAAGAACTACAATTGTTCTCCATCTTTGGATAAATAGCACACTGGGAAGGGTTAATTAGAAGGGTTCACATAGGGAGTGAATGCCCAAGCTTGGATTTTTATCATAGTTCTTATATTAGGAACCCATGTCTGTAAGTACCACAAGGGGAATTCTAGATACTTCCAAGACTCTCATGGATAACTGTGGAATGCTGAAAGTGTCCCTGATTTATAAAGCTCAGTAAGCTCTGAAAATGTCCTGGAAGTCTAGAGAGAGAGAAGACTATGGTACGAGGGAGTTTTAGGCTGGTGTAGGAGGCCTATTGGGTGAATCAGTGTGAACGTCTCTCTTTGGAGGTGGACTTGGCTTTTCTCACAAGTTCTTTATGTATCTTCTATTACCTGTCTTACTGAAAAGACTCTGTGGGAGACATTTGGCTTTTAATAGGCAAATACTGTCCCCAAATCACTTGAACTCCTCAAGGCCAGTGTCGCTCAGGAAAGGGAAGCGTGTGATTTCCCCTGCTGTGCAGAAGCTCCAGCGTGCATCACTGACACAAAAGCATGGTGCACCCAGGATCTCATCGTTACCCAGTCCTTCAGGAGGAAGAACCCAGGGCTCCCAACAAGATGATGACCTCAGCGTCTGAGGGAATCCGAGAGTTCTGGATACCATGACTTGTGCGTTTGCCTTACTACCAGCTTCACATTAAGATGCAGACAGGGGTATGCCAGGCTGATCTGGGCTGCAGACAGCTTTGCTTGGCTCCGTTTGTGGTTAATGTCCTCACTTCTCCCACTGTGCCTGTGGTCACTTGCACTTCTCACTTGGTCCAGGCATTTGGGGTGCTTGGGATGTCTGTGAGCATTGCATAGTTTCTGCCCTTTTAGGTGTATACAGCTATGCTGATTAATATTTATAATTTTTCTGGTCTGAGGGTTAAATGTGAATATTGACAGCTCTTTGTTCTTTGGGGGTGCTGGGAAGATTCCTTCCTTGATGGTTCAGGAAGAGCACTGCTTTGTGCAGATACGGGCTGCTAAGTAATTGTGGAACAGAGACTGATGTCCCCTGGGGATACAGCATCCTTGAGAATGAGACCTGTGTATGGAACTCAAGCCCGCCATTCTTTAAGGGCAGAACTGAGAATAGCAGGTTTACTAAAGCCTACTATAGTCTGTTAAGAGCTGGCATAATTAATTTGGTAATTACTATTAATATAAATGATTACTAATTAATGAGATTTTTGCAACTTGGTGATAAGGTAGAAAACCATTTTTTTCTCTACTGTGGATAATTAACCATGAAGGGGGCAATTACAAATATTATAAATAAAAATCAAATTAAATGATTTTATTGCTTGGATAAGTATAAAATATTCTCCTCATTAGTTTTCATAATTAGGAATACTAACATAAAACTATTCAGTGACATAATGGTATGTAATGTGACTCTTCATTTCAATTGTACCTTATGGTCAGTAAGACAGTGAAGACAGGGAAGGCTGACACAAGTCAGCGTGGGGCTAACAGATCAGCCAGCAGTTTGGAAATCTGAGTCCAGCCAATCTGGGGTCCATGATAAGAGATCTTTCTGAAGTCACTCTTGTTGATCCACAAGAAATTCAAACTCAGTGGTCCCTTTGGTCTAAATTAGGTAAATGTACAAATCAGAAACAGAAGGGAGAGAGGAGGCAGAGAGGGAAGGAGAGAGAGAGAGAGAGAGAGAGAGAGAGAGAGAGAGAGAGAGAGAGAGAGAGAGGCTTATGCTTACCTCTTAATGATTGAATGAAAATAAGCAAAGTGTAGAAAAATTGAGCAATACACTCAATTTGACTCAAGGAACACCTATTAACCACTCCACACCCAAACAGTAGAATAAGTTTTCTTCTCGAGTACTGATGGAGTATTGGCCACTACAAACCAAACTCTGGGTCCTAAGAGCTGCATCAATAACTTTTAAAGGATGCAGATAACATAAATTATAGTGCACAGACAAAATGGAACTAAATTAGAAATCAATAGTATGAAAAATTCCTGGATGTTTGGAAATTGAATAACACAATTTTAAAGAACTCAAGCCAGAAATCATAAAGTATTATGAAATGAACAAAAATGAAGTGCAATATATTAACATTTATGTGGTAACGCTAACGTAGTGCTCAGGGAATGTGTGTTGCAAAATGTGCTCGACATCATAATCATCAGGAAAATATAAACCATGGCCCCAGTGCAATAGCACTTCAGCCCAGTCAGAATGAATTTTACCGGAAAGCCAAAAAGCTTACAAAAAAGGAAAAAAACAAACAAACAGAAACACAACAAATCCTGGGGAAGATGGGTAAGCAGGGGAATTTACATATATTGTCACTGGGGATATACATCAGTGCAAATGCTATGGATAACACTATGGAGGATCTACAAGATATTTGAAATCATACCTCTGTCTGACAAATGGGTACATGCCCAAAGGGAAAGAAACCAAAGATCTAAAGAGATACCCACACTCTCGTGTTTATGTGGCACTATTCACAATAGCCAATGTGGAGTCAAACTTGGTGTCCACCAGTGGGTACATGGATCAAGGAAGTGTGGCAGACATCCCCAGTGAAGTCCTGTTCAGTCACAGAAGGGACAGAAGCCTGCCATCTGAAGCTAGAAGATACTATGTGAAGTGAAATGAGACAGACACATAAGAACAAACTCTGTATGACCTCAAAATGTAGAATCTAAAGAATTCAACCTCGCGGAAACACAGAGCAGAATGATATCTACCACAGGCTTGGCGGGTGGGAAAGTGAAGGGCGTGCAGAGGTTTTGAATGGGTGCACAGTGACAATCAGAAAGGGTGAATGAATTCCAATGACCTATTACTCCCTAGGGTTATAACAATTAACGGCAATGAAGGGAATACTCAAAGCAGCAGAAGAAAGGATTTTGAAAATTTCACCACATGGAAATAATCATGGATATGCCAGTGGCTGATGGATATGCCAGTTACCAATATGAGATTACTATACATTACAGACTGTATCAAAGCAGCACATTGTAACCCACTCATTAGCACAACACATACACAAATTTTAAAACAAATTAAAGAATGAAAAATTCTCTAGCTAGAATACACTTAGTGCAAAGAAGCATATGCTGTTCCCCTAACATTGGAAACAAAGCAGTAATGCATATTCTAGCCACTTTTACTATATACATATACATTGTATTTATCATATATGATATATTTGCACATTTATCTTCTAGTTGTATTCACGCATACATCACGCAGATGCGTATTCATGCACATGCATATGTATAAATGGAAGAGGATAAAGCATGTTCCTACTGTGTGCCCGCAGGGAACGAGTGTCTGATCTTCACAAGAGCAAGGCTTACACGAGTGCACGCAAACCACGTGATGGACGTCTGCTCTTTGTGGAGCACCCAGCTCCACTTTCGGTCTTGTCTAGTCATTTTGCCTTATACATGTGCTTCTTTCTTGTCAGTATTTATTTTATATTAAATATTTATCCCTCACAAAATCAATCCTACTTTACACAAGTACACGTTGAGTTTTATAAGTATCTATTGGTGATTAGGGACACACTGCTAACTGCATGTTTTTGTGTCCAAATATGTTCAGGAAACATTGTCGTCAACAAAAAACATTGTGTAACTTAACATTAAATGGTAATTACAAGCCTTGTAATTTGTGTATAAAATCAAAGGCGATAATAGTGGAAATACTTATTTTTCTAAATGACTTATATTTGAACATAATTCAATACTCTCCCCGCTAAATTAAGCAACCATTACATACTAATGGTGTGGATACTTTTAATGCTACATTTTCCCATATAATATTTCTCATAACCATGCTAGAACCAGATTCATCAAGAACTTCCAGGCCGATACCCTACATATCTGCACAAAGGTGCCTCTAAGCAAAAACAGTCCCATAGACACCTTTTATTTCAAACTGAGGAGCTTCAGGAAGACAGTAGGAGCAACCATCTGTAGGAAGAGTGGTAATCCACACAGCACATGTTACATTTATATGTAAGTGCTTTACAGTCTGGCTCCTGCATCCTTGGACTCCACAGGTGCTGTATCTGGATGGAAGAAGGGGTGTGCAAGGGTGGGAGTTGGGCGGGAGTTGAATTTTGTAATAAACATTGCTATCCCAAAGTTACATCAACCCATAGTTGTATAACAGGAGATTTTTATGTGCAAAATGGTAGATATTTTATGGAAAAAATAAAACAAAATTTCATAACAAAGTAATCGGAGAAAAACAATAGCTAATGCGTTGCGTATTGTTATCTTCAAAGTAGTTACTCAGGGAACAATGGTTTCCTACGTTCCTCCCCAGGTGCATGTCCAGAGCAGCAGACCTATTGCTCAGGATCCAAATAAAAGATAATGCAATTATCAGACTGCCATGTCTGATAAAAAAGTTTCCTCTTCCATACCGTTTGGCTGCAAGCAATAGGAAACCTAAGTCAGATTCTTTTAAAATAGAAAGGCACTGGCTCCTGATTGAATGGAATATCCAGCAGTGGCCACTTGAAGGTAGGTTTCCTGGCAACTGAATGACATTGTGTGAAACGTAGCCTTTTCCCACTCTTTTACTCCTGTATTACTCGGCTTTCCTGTACCGGGACATGTTGCCTAATGCTCCCAGCTTAAGGGGACAGGTTTATTTTGGCTCACGTGTTAAGCCGATTCCATTCATGATCAGCTGGCTCCACAGCAGAAACTTCATGGAGCAAGGGTGTGGTGGAGAAGAGCTGCTTAGTTCGATGGTCTGAAAGTGGAGCAAGGAGAGCAGGGCCAGAGGGAAGGGAGCCAGTAACTATGCAGAAACCCAATCAGACCTCCATGAGCCACCCAGAGACCCCCAGAGGTGTGCTCCACTGCTCCCCTTGGGAAGGGTCCAAGCCAATGGAGTTATGCCCCACCCTGACCACAACTCCTGCATAGCCAGCTTATTATTTTCTTCCCTAAGATTTGACTCTTCACATTGGCAAAACAGTTGCCGTGGGTCCAGGCTTCAGGTTCCACCAGACAGCACACTGGTCAGTGACAGTGTGAGACAAGACAGGAATACATACTGTGTTGTTTTTAACCAGACAGGTGATGTTTCCGCGAGCTCACAGGTTCTAACTTCTTGGATTCTGTTGTCCAGAAATGAGTCACAACTTGTCCCCAGCCAGTTGGACAGTTCCTGAGTGGGGAACAGTGCAGTAGGACTGGGTTAGAGCAGTCGGGGTGGACCCACGGAGTGAACACAGGGTGGCCTCCTGAGGCTGGAAGGACCGACCTTGGGTTGTAAATAGGAAGAACAAGTGGATGTTGCCGAGTGATGACCACAGGATGATAATGGGCTTAGAGTAATTTTAAGCACAATTTAGCTTCCTGCTGGTTAGGAGATGATGAAGAAAGCTGTTATTTAGGAAGATCGATGCATATCAATTCAGGATCTCACACTGAGCTACATCCCCAGCTCTTCTTAGTTTTAATTTTGACACAGGGTTTCCCTAAATTTCTCAGTTGCCCAAGCTGGGCTCCAACTGATGATCCTGCTGACTCAGGTTCCCAGAGAGCTGGGATTACAGGTGTGTGGCACAAGAAGGAGAGAATGCAGGTGAAAATCAGCTCCTTCCTTAATCTAAGCTTCAGTTTTCATCAGGGTTATCTTTCCAATCATGTCCACTTTAAAGAAATGAGTGCTTTGTAATAAACATTCTATCCCAAAGTTACATCAACCCATAGTTGTATAACAGGAGATTTTTATGTGCAAAATGGTAGATATTTTATGGAAAAAAATAAAACAAAATTTCATAACAAAGTAATCGGAGAAAAACAATAGCTAATGCATTGCGTATTGTTATCTGCAAAGTAGTTACTCAGGGAACAAAATATGGACATCAAAATTTCTCCAAACAAAGAAAGTTTTTAAAATATGCTTTAGTTTCAAGTGTGGGCAAATAGATTTCTTTCACAGTTGCCTGAAGTAATCAAGAACATGGAAGATACATTTTAGTTAGAAAGGGAGAAAGTTTTCTTTTACATTAAAAACAAGCTAACATGATTTTACTATCAATTATGCCAATTTTCCAGATTAAAAGTGATGATTTAAGGATAAATCGTATTCCACAGTCATTTAAAGAGATCAAAGTTGACCACTGTGAGGGGGACACATAGCTATGCTTCTAAAGCTCGTAAAGAAGTCAAGCACATCCTCAAAATCATGTGCAAGACTCCTGATCTTTGATGGTACTAATTTTACAAAAGCTGCATCTGCTTTCATGGATGACTCAGACATGATGTGCCAGTCATTTGTGTAGAATCAGCCTCGATGAGCTCATTTCGGTTATATTAATAGCCGAATATCTGATAAGACACATCAGGAAATAATAATCAGAGTCATTCAGACACTTCTGCTGCAGATGGAAAGACATTAAGCAATGATTCACAGATTTTCAACTTTCAAAAGGAGTAAAACTTTGTGCTGTCCTTCGAGGCAGGAGCCCGAGTGTGGTTAGATGGGAAATGACACAGCCTAAACCGAGACCGAGAAGCGGGGCGTTTCCGGGGCGTTGCGCCATCAAGCAGGAGGTTAAGAAGGTGAGGGCCTGGTGGGAGGGCTTCAACTTCTTGCAAATTATCGGCCTCTATCCTTCTTTTTCAAAAACACATTTATTCATTTTATTTTCAAATATTTTAACACATAAATATGCATCTACTAGACAAGTAACTGAAAATCACAAAAAATCCTACCGTTTAGCAAAAAAGATCATCCTGTACCGGCGATTTTCTCTCCACGCAAATATAAAGCACATAAGCTGCATGCACACACATGTGTATGTTTTAACTGCGGTGATGTCCTCAATTACCAAGCAGAGTGTGTTTATAAACAGCGTTTCCAAATGAATATGCAAAATAGGAATTAATTAGAGGGGGTGGATGTC
Source organism: Chinchilla lanigera (assembly GCF_000276665.1). Taxonomy (NCBI): domain Eukaryota; kingdom Metazoa; phylum Chordata; class Mammalia; order Rodentia; family Chinchillidae; genus Chinchilla; species Chinchilla lanigera. The sequence continues at coordinate 3,247,399 of NW_004955482.1, read as the reverse complement.
TCCGTTTTCTCGTTGATTGATCCTCCCTCTGAGGTAATGGGATTGATGTACCTTAGGGGCTGACGCCATTGCAATGAGCACGCCACATCCCTGTTGAATAAGACGGTGCCCCTTGGGGCTCCTCTAGCTCAGCTTCGTGAACTGCTCTGGAATGAGTCCCTGGCAAAATCAACACTGATAAATATGTCCCTTGGCTTGAAATCAATAACGATTAGCATAAAATTTCTCGTGGTTCCTCCATAGCCGGGCAATGTGCCGTTGCCCTGAATGGGCTCACCTGCATAAAAGCTGACCACCTGCAGGCTACCTTTGCTGCTCACACGTGGTGGAGCCTGGACCAGGTGAGAGGAAAGAGACTTTGGTAAAACCGAAAGAAGCAAAGAGAGCAACCCAACCCTTACTCAAGAAATTAATACTTCCCATAAGCATTTCCTTTGAAAATGGGCACGCAGGTGGCTGCCATTCACTTCAGTTAAATTTTACCCCGTACTTCCACTTCCCTTCCTTCCTGACAGATTTTTAACCAAACTCCCAATGTGTAAGTGCTGACACCGCCTGGCTTTTTCTAGCACGTGTTCCTTATCTCCGCCCTGGAAATTTTAATCAGAAATGTAACTGCCGTCTACCAGAAACCCGAGGAACAAAATGATTAACGCATTTCCTTGTTGTTTAATGAAGAAATATATGTTTAAATGGGTCACTTCTGGAAAATCAGGAGCAAGGACAGATTATTATTTCACACTGTGAACTTGAGCAAAGTTCTTCTGCCAGGTCCTGAGGCATCGTTAGAACCAAAATTCTTTTTTCTTGGGGATACCAAGATAAAATTTCTAAACTTCTAAATGGTACAACCGGGAGGCAGATGGTAGCTAATGCAAAAGTTAATAAAACTTAAATCTGTGGATAACACTGAAAAGTCACAAAGGCAATAAAACTTCTCACAGTGCAGTATGTGGAAAATTTGCAGAAATAAATGCTCAGGGAGTTAGATGAGAGCTTACAAAACCAAAGGAAAAGGGGAGGTGCGTGAGGCAGAGAGGGAGGCCACATCTCCCTTTGTCTCATGCAGGTGGGGCGTATTTGTGCAGCTGGCAGGGCACAGCCCACACCCCCTACCACCATCTACACGCCCCCCACCACACTACCACTGCAGTGCCGAATCTCTTCTGTCAGGGCCTGAGCAGATGATCTCTCATTCCCTTCCACCTGGAGATGCCTATTTATCATTTTAATGAGCACATTTACTGTGGTTTTATGACCACTGCACTGTTGATATAGTGGTTTGGATGATCTTATATTGTAGGTGGCTCTCTGTGCATTGTGGGAAATGGCATCCCTGCTCCCTGCTCACTAGAGGTAGCGATGCCTTCTATGTTGTGACAGCAGAACTGTTTGCAGATGTATCCAAAAGTCCCTGAAAAGCAGCGTGGCCCTAACGTTCATTGCACTGATGTTGACCAAGTGACCAGCTGAGTTTTATCGGGGAGAGCTGTGACTCCTGGACATGGTGCACAGTTTAGCCAGGGAAGGCCTGGCACTGCACAGGCTTCCCCAGAAGATCAGGGGAGTGGTGTCCCCCGACCCATCGCAGTGTCCAGCCTGTGTCTTGCAGCTTCTGAAGAGCTGCAGTTCAGTCCCCTAAGGCTGTGACCACCATGCTCTTCCTACAGTTTCATCCCCAGCGGGCAACTCCATTGCTCAGTGTCTGTCTGAATCCTGGGCAGATTCTCCTCACATGCTTCTGCCTGCTCTTCTTTATTAGGGAAGAGAAAGCAGATTTCTGTAGACACGGTTCTGCACTCTGATTCTGTACCCTGAACTCTCCCATTGCTTTTACTCCCCTAGCCCAGAGCCCATAAAACTGTAGGAACCTGTATGGGAGTCAGAGCGTTTGAGGTAGTGTGGCTGAATAGGAGGTGTTGCTTTCTATATTAACTGGAGCTTCCTGTCTCAAACCCAGGCTTCCCCCAGTAACCTTCCCAGGCCCTGGTGTGGGTGACATGGAGCACCCCTTGGCAGCCGTGGTCTCAGCAGTGTTTCCACTACCATCACCTCTACAGCCTCTGTCACAGCCTGTGGATCTGGCAGTGCGTGGGGCTCCTCCATGCTCCCTCCTCCGTGGCCCAAGTCGGTCTTGAAGGCCCTCCAATTTTATTGTGCCACTAGTTCCTGTGTGTGGGTCATTCCTGAGTCTGGAAATTGCCTATACTCAAATTCAATATCTATTCCTGCAGTCACGAAGATGTCCTTCTCTGTCCATCTGAAATTCTACCATCCTCCTCTGTGTGTTCCCTGGGGTTGGGCCATTGCAGTTACCTGCACACTTCTTCCAAACCATACTCTGATGCTGGCAAAGCACTGTCCAAAAGGAATCGCAGCAATCAGTGTAGAATGTGAGCTGTATTACTTCACTCCTGTGCTTGAAAACCCACTGTGGATTTTCTCATTGCCTGTAACATCATGAGCCCTACACAACTCCCTCAAGATGCTGCTGCTCATGGGTCCCCCTGGTAGGTGCCAGGATGTTGGACACTTTCATCTTTCTCAAACACTCCGAGCTGTGCCTGACTTAGGAACTTCTCATTTGCTGTTTCCTCTTTCTGGAGTTCTTTTCCTTTCAGACTAGTGTGTCTGGTTTTTGCATCCTCCTTATCTCTGCTCAGATGTTTCTCAACAGGGAAGCCTTGACTGAAAACACTGCATAGAAGCAGCACCATCACTCGAGCCATTTCCATCACTCTACCATACCTTACCGTCTTCCTGATCCTAGGATTCTCGCAATCACCCTCATCACTTGCTTGCTCAGAGACGACCGCACCACAAAAGGTCAGGTCCATAACAGTAGAGACCTTGCTCACTCCATTCCACCGTGTCCCCAGCAGCGACCAGCGGAGAGTGGACCCCTGTGAATATCAGCAAGACAGTGGCTGTTTTCCAGCAACTATTTCTTCTCAGGAATTACTGTAAATTACCTCAATGACTACTAATTCCTCTGATTTTAGCCTCATGCTGTCCCCTCTCCTCCCCAGAACCCAGGACAATGTACATTTGGAGGTAGGTGCCTACTACAGACTGTACTTAGTCATGGCAATGAACTAAACCTCTGAGCAGCGAAGGAGGGAAGCACATAACACCCAGCCCCACTACTCAACTCTGCCCTGTTCTATCTTAACTGTGCATGTGGGATCCTCTAGTGAGATGGCGTCTCTGATCCGTCTAGGTCCTATGATGAGGGCACTTCCTCTTCTAATAACCAAAACCTCACTTTGGGGATGTGGCACCATCACAAAATATTCTTCATTGTTGTTTATATTTTGTGCTTCGAGATTATGGAACTGTTTACCACTACTCTATCCTCACTGATTTAAGCACAGCCGTCTACTAAATACTGTTCGGTGTAGTTGACACAAACATGAACGAGACAGCTTCTTTCTCTCCAGGAAATTAAAGTCTGTTTGGAAGGAGGGATGCTAACCAATAGGAGGAGCCTGTGTGATTCATGTAGCCAAAGGGCATCACGGTTGGGCATGGCTGGGATCCCCGCTCAAAGTGTATTTCCCTCAACACACATTCACTTTTCTTCTCCAAAAGATTGGGCCATTGAGTATCTCTCATTCCTGACATTATGGAACTTTTTCAATTTTCATGTTTTTATTTTCTGATCACCACCATCAATGACATAAATGTTGAAAATGAAAATCACTGGACCTCTACCTACCAAACCTACTTGTGGTTCTCATTACCACCTTGCCTTGCCTCCTGTCCTCAGATATAAGTTAACAAAGCATCAAGCAACATCTTAACTAGACAAAATAGCATCATTTGAAATATTAACAATGGGTATTGCAAAGTCACTGCTCACCTGGAAATATATCTGCTTTATGCAGAGCTTGGGTTCTGTATATCCATACTTCTGAAAGTATCTGAAAGAAATAAAACGTGGGAAGTTTACCAACATCATGAGACATGATGGAGTTGATCAGATGTATGTAGGTGTATGTGTGGGTGTGCCTGTGTGTGCAATTGCTCTCCAAAGCCATCTTGTTATTTATATATTAACTTGGTCACAGATGACCTGTTTTACATGAGGACCAGCTCCATAGCAACTGAGACCTTGACGGTCTTTAACCACCAAGTCTGCAATGGATGAAAGGACATTGAGATGATAAGGATGGACTTGTGGAGGACCTATGTAAAATGAATGGTTCCTTTTTTAGTACTTTTAAATGTAAATGCATCATTATTTTATTTAAAAATAAGGTATATTGAAAGAGTTTTTTCACTGCTTAAGTTTCCTGTTTGAGAGATCTTCTAGCTTTCACACCAAGCTATACAGGAACAGAACAGACTGTGCAGAATTGTCCAGGATCGGGAGCTCCTCTGCACAACAATCTTGTCCACTTGTTATGTCCTCTGGGGCAAAGCGACCCGAGGCATTCTGAGAGCATGTTCTGATATCCAAGAGGGATTGATTGATAGAGCCTCTTGGACGCCTTGGAAGAATAAACAAGAACCATTGTACTATGCATCTCCAACTTAATTTTAGAACACTAGGAGAGAGCACAGGCATTACAGTTGATATCTCCCAAGGTCTTATTCCATACCGATTTTAATGCTAACTATATTACGAGACGGTTCTGTTTCTAAGTAACTAATTGGAGAACTGAACTTAACAAATTCTACCCTAAGATGAAAATTACACCAATGAGATTGTTTTCCTTTTGAGTAACAGGCAACCTGTTGAAAATATTAATCTGACAAACTGTGAAGTAAATGAGATTAATTAGTTATTGTATATTTTCCTTTTAGATATAATCATCTGGTTTTCAGAAAAATAATTCTTATTAGTAATGTAGGTCATGTAACTGCTCTAAATTAGTAATTTAGAGCAGTTAAATGATGTTAGAATAATCTTCAAGATTATCTTTCTTTTTTCAGTGTCTCTTTTAGCTAGTATGTTTGGAATACATAGCAAACACATTCGTCACGGGGAATTAGTTCACATACGTGCAACATCTTCATCCTTTTTACTTCCTCAAGTTTATCTTTTAAAAATAAAATGATATTTTAAAATTTGCAAAAACAAACTTTAATTGGGGACACAAATATAATTTGTCTTTACACTCAGAGGGAAAAAAGTACTGTTGTGTGGGAAAATGGAAATATTGGCAGAGCACAGGTTTTTAATTTTCCTTTTAAGGTGGAAGATTTGACACAAGAGTTCCTATCCAAATACACGTTCAGAAACAAGTATCGGGTCCGATTGCTCTTTCGTGCAGCATCTCCGTGTTTAGCTTTGTGCCTTCTTGAAAGCTTGCAGTTGAAAGAAGCAACCCTAATTAGTAGGTTTGGTCATGCGCAGCTGATTCCTAGCAGCCTATCTCTTCTTAAAACTCACAGGGGCGGTTGTGTTCCACGTACCAAAGTAAGAGGATAACTAGGAGTTGTTCTGAAAAGTCATGTCATACCAGCACTTTTTTTTTTTTAAGTTTCCAGAGTTCTACTAATTATTTTGATGGCAATCTTAACTGTCAACGTGCTTGGCTTGAGAAATACCGAGGGAGTTAGTAAAGCACATTTTGGGGTGAGTCTGTGGGGTGGTTCTAGAGGTGACTGGCACTGATGAGAGAAAACTGAGCAGGAGAGAGCACAGTCCAAGCAGCTGGGAGCTTGGGGGAAATAAAAACAGATGGCAGAATAAGCCAGCAAGCTCCTCTTTCTCTGCTTCCTGTGCTCCATGAGGTGAGCATCTGGCTCTGCCCCAGGCTCCTGCTGTGCTGTTTCTGCCTCACCATGGGCCTGAGAGCAATGGAGCCGACTGAACAAGGACTGAGCCCTCTGATACCATGGGTCAAAGTAAACCTTTCAGCCATCAAGCTGTTTTTCTCAGGCATCTTGTCACAACAACAGAAAGCTGGCTACCACAGTTATGCTCTGGAGAACTATCCCTAATCTTTAGCACCTGTTCCCTGTGTTTGACTTGCTATCCAGAAAACAGCTTCCTCAATACATGTAAATAACTTCTTAAGCAATGAAATTCACTTTTGTAGATACATAGCAGCTACAAGGAATCTTAAGAAGTGGTTTGAAAACAATATCCCCTATTTCCTTATGCCAGTCTACTATCTGATATGTTTTTTGACCTTAATGTTGTTATCTTACTATTTACCTCATTCACCCTGTATTTACAGAGGAATCACTTATGCTCTGTTGCATGTTTATGATAGGCTGTTAGTTGTCAATGATTTTCTCATAGACATATCTACAGTTATTTTCTTCTTCACAAATGAAATCTCCAATTTTATTGGCTGTGCAGAATAGACACTGCATTGTCCTGCATTCTTTGCAGCTATGTACTGTCACAAGATTAAAATTTGTCAATAGGATGTGGGGAAATGGGAAAATAATACATACATCTTCTGGGCTTCAGTCTTAACAGGGAAAAAATACTCTCCTCTCCCTCTCTTCCCCTTTCCTCACTAGCTATAAAAAGGAAGTGTTGAACCATCTAGGGACACTCATGAAAATCTTCTAGGGATGGGTAAACAGTAGAAGAGGACATGCCGGCACATGGCCACTCAGGAAGGAATGCCCGTGCTTGAGACCCCAGTGGGTATGGACAGTAACCTGTCCAATGACGGAGACCAGCAGCATTGCCCCTGATTGAAAGGCAGAGGCCAAGAGTCCCAGAGGACAAACCATACAAAGTTAGTGGTGATGTCAGAGCTGGAAATCAGATTTCCCAACCAGGTCTCTGGACAGGGTGGTGACAGAATTAGATAATAGTGTTTTAGAAGCCAACAAAAGCACCACTCCTGTGAGAGCTGGTATTTCATTCTAGCTGGCAATGGATTTAATGTGGGAAGTGCTGAGATGATCCATCAGTGCCGAAGACAGCTTTAAACTCCTGGGTAACAAGTCAGGATCTCAAATTCCAGCAATATTACTGGCAATAAAACACCTTCCTTCCTCAAATGCTGTCTGCTGTGGAAGGCAGGGTTATTGCTTACCCTTTGCAACGGGAGAGCCAGCACAGAGATATTGGAAGCATGTGGTCAGGTGTCATATGTGACAAAATAAAAGTAGAGAGAAATAAATTTACTTCTGTTTGCTTTGTCCAAGAGTGCATGGGGGAATTCCTTTCTCCTTTCCTGTTACAAAGTTCTTGTTTTGTTCATGCACGGGGTAAACATGAGGTAGTGTTGATCAACATATAGTACTCCTTGCAGGCCAGCCAATTTTCCTGGGATAGGTGAGTGAAACAAACCAATTTCACACACACACACACACACACACACACACACACACACACGCACAATACCTGTCCATCTGTATTATTTATTTATCTATCTGTCTACATAATATATAATATCTATCTAATATATGTATATAGTGTCTATTATCTACCTATCTAATATATCTATATAATATCTGTCTTCCTATCCATCCATCCATTCATCCATCCATCTACCCACCCACCTATCGTTTGTCTATATTTCTCTATCTCTCTGTCTCTCTGTCTCTCTGTCTCTCTATCTATCTACCTATCTATTTGTCAACCTGGCAATCTGGCTTTCCCTTTGTTAAGCTATGCAGCTGAGAAAAGCACTCACAGTCACTTTTCATACCATGGGCTCTTGTTATCTTAGAAACAAGGCTCTCTAGAAGTCTACTCTGAGCTGTCATTTTCTTTAAGAACATGTAACGAAGATTCTAGAACAGCGTAGATTAGCAAATGTCCAGACTAATTAGCTTGTATGTGTGCACAAAATCCAAATGGTAAGAAAACACTCATGTTGGCTTCACCGAAGTTTAACATTAGTTTATTATTATTATTATTATTATTATTGGACCAACTATGCATTAATAACTAGTTTTTTAAATTATAAAAAACAAATACATGTCAACTTTGACCGCAGAAACCCAAATAAGAGATAATTAAGACGTGACTGGTAACACTTTTTGTGTATAATTTCTACCATTAGCACCTTACTTAGGAACCATTCTTAAATCAGTAGCTTTGTTGTTCCAGAGATCAAGACTTGGGGAATTATGATTTTCTTTAATTAGAATATGAAGTAGCTAAGTTAAAATTTTATGCTAAGGAAATTTCATCATTGGTTTACAGAAAGTCACTTTTGAAGAGCAGGCTAAGACAAGCATTCTAAACACATTTTAAGTAAATCGAGAGCAGGGTGATCCATAACTGATTATTTTCCTGTGCATACTAGACAGTTCCATGGTAGCATAACATTTTATGTAAAAATGCAGGGATGAGAAGTGAAAATATTTGAAAAACCCTACAAGCTGATGTTTTATATTTGAAGGATCCTGAGATGTTAAAATGTCAAAATAGGAGTGATGGATGGAGGAAGGGTATGGAAAAGCCCTGAAGATGCATTTGTGTGTGCACCAGCTCTGCTCCAGGAATGTAACCACTATGCACCACAAACATAGACTAATAAAAAATAAAAAGTAGGCTTTTCTTGCATCTTTTTTTTTAGTGTGTGTTCGGTGCCCTTAGTTTCACCACATTTTTGTAAGAAATTATAGGGAGATGTTGGACCATATGGAAAATGAAGAATCTGCACTTGAGATATTACTGAGTCATCTCTATTTTCATTGAAGCTTGGTTTACTCCAAGTTGAAACTTCTACAGAGAGGTTTTGACCGTGACTCCAAAATGCTTTGTGCTGTATTGGAAGAAGCAAAGCAGAAAGATCCACCTGTGGTCACAAGTAGCTCAACATTTGCTGCATCTATAGAAGGGAATTAATCTTGTTGCATTGTGTTTCAAGTCTGTGCTTTACTAAGGATTTACACGAAGTCTCTTTCAGGGTGGAGCTGCATGGGATGAGGCACTCGCAAAGATGTTTGGTGGAAATACAGAGAAGCTTCTCCTACATGGACTTGAGTTTCTCTTGCCACTGGTGAGCTAGCGTCCTTTGGCAAATCGTTCAACTTCCTGAAGCTCATATTCCTCATCTGCAAAACGAGGCCCATGTGTCATTCAATGTCTATGACAGTTCAGCTAACAAAACAAGAGCAAGGACGCTGAGTGTTATTTTCTGCCCCGTGCCTGATCCTCTGAGGTGCTGCTGCTACCACTCTTCGTGACTCTGCTTCTGCTCTAAGTTCTAGATGGTGCAGCTCCATTTATCAGCACAATCCGCACGGCTCCTCTCCCCCAGTATCAAGTGTTTTCCCTACTTTATCTGTCAGCAGTTTTGTGTTTCTGTTTTTATATCTAGGTCTGTGATTCGTTCTGATGTGCATACTTTAGATGAAGAAATATTGTTTGTGAAATAGACATTTTATTTCAGTTTTCAAAAATATAGCTTGTTTTGTTGAGTGCTTATGCTTCACTGCTTCCAGCCCACCTGCATGAATATTTCCTAGAACTCTTTTCACATAAATGGCTCGTACCTGCGTACCTGTCTTGGGGTTTTACTGTGAAGGAATGGCAAACAGGGCAGCATCCGACTTACTCCCGGTTTACGGAAAGAAGGCAGTGTCGCTGGCTGGCTCAGGGAGGAGAGAACTTTAAAGCACCTCCTTCCCTCCAAGGAAATTCCTCCCTGACATACAGCCTCCTGCAGCTTCGGCGTTTTTGTGGCTGTAAGATACACAGTCACTATGGTGGATGTGTAGTTCACAGTGGCGATCTAGCAGCTCTTAATGAGCTTAGCTCCCCATTTCTTTGTTGGACTATGAATTTCTTCCTTATAATATCCTATTCAAAATATAAGAATACTGTAGCACACCCAGGCATTGCATCACTGCTTTAGAAATAAAACATTCTCAGTGCAGTTGACCATTTGTTGGAAACCCTTTGTCTCTCTCCCCTGGAGAAGTACACCCTCCTGAGTCCAGCACTAATCATACTTTGTAGCCTTTTTAACTTTGGGGTTTGTGTGTTTCTTGGCATGAGGGCTTAAACACATCATTTACAGTAGGAAATAAGAGTACCCATAAAGGACAGATTTCAGATTTCAACTTACAATTACTAGCTCTCATGCATTTTAAACTTTAATAAAAGAACAATCTATTTCATTACAACCTAATTTATCTGACCTAACAAGTCCTCCTTCATAGGCTGTGCTGACAAATTCAGCAGACTTTATAAATCATTGGTCAATATCCAGTTTGTCATAAATTCATTCTGAGTTTGGAAACAGGCCCAGGAGCTAATTTCATATTTCTCCTTGCAAATGCTCCATAATTCAGAATTATGACTTCCTTCAAATGTGACAGGTATGTGATTTTGTAAAATGGCAAAGTTCACCAACCATGCATATGAGTGTGCATACACACACACACACACACACACACACTTCACTCCACAGACAGGTGTCCTTGGGTCCGGATTTGCCAGCAACACTTTTAAGGGTGCTGTAGGGGAGTAAGGGCGGCGCTTAGGGAAACGGCAGCGTTTGTCTGAGGAGCCACGCTGCTAGGGAGAATTCCCATTGCTTATTTCAGCAAAAGGATGTTACTTTAAATTTTATGATTGTTAGTGGTTTGTGACCCAGAAAAACCTTTTCTGTCAGCAGCTGAACGACATTTCGGGTGTTTGGGTAGGTAAATTGAAAGCGGTGGGAATTTTTAATGCCATAAATTCCTGCAGTGTCTTTGGAATGAATGGGAGTCTATTGGCTTCAGTCCTTCCTTTAAAATCCGAGAGGTTATTTATGGATCAGTGGCACAGTGAGTATCGATAGCCAGAATGAGCTCACGGTGGAGCAAGGACCTAGGCTCCACTCTGCTTGGGACGCTCTACTTCCTCCAAGGATGTGGAAATACCTTGAAAAATAGCGCGCTGTCTGCTGAACTCAGAAGGGAGCAAATTAGTTAAGCTTCAGGGCCTATAACAAGTTCTTCTTTGTTAAAAATATAGCACTAAAACCAATCCTTCTCTCTAGAGGATGAAATGTTGACAGTAGGGTATTTTTTCTCCGGAAACATTGTTATTTGGCTACTCAGAGCTACATTCTGGGAGGCAGAGAATGGTTTAACCAGGCAACCCCTGAATCAGACAGCTATGATCTGTGCTGCTGTGATCCTTTTTCCTATTAGGAAGAAATTTGGCTAAGCTCCCAATGAATTCCTCAGAGCTTGGAGGCAAAAGCCTTATTTAAACAAACAGAAGAGTATCACCACCAGGCAGCAGTTGCTGGATCCGCTCATCCACTTGCAGGCTAGGTGTCAGTTTTGAAAGCTGCGGTGGTCAATATTCTACTCCTCTGACTTGGTCAGCATTTCTCAGGCGGGCACAGGCTTCTTTCTAATGAAAATAAAATTCACAAAATATGTGGGCCGGTGACTGAGTGGCAGTGCGGAGAACAATGACACGTGGAGTGCTGGGATCGGGATCTGACGATGGTTCCCCGTGCCTCTGGGACCTTGCTCGGCAGGTGTTTCTGAGCCCAACACCACAGGGCTTCACGGCTGCGCTCTGTGGTCCTTTGAGGGTCTGTGTCCTCATTGCTTTGCTATGGGGTGGAGTAGACTTCTGCCCATCTGCTCTGATGTGTCTACTGCCAGCAGCTTCCCTGTGCAGAAAGAGCGGCACCCGCCTTCCCACTAATCTCTCTGAAACGTGGAATGGGAGGGTGCTCCTTGGTATTTGAACTCAACGCCACCTCAGGAGAGAGAGAGAGCAGCTCTGTAGGAAGGACTCTCGGCAGCTGTCCTGGGCTAGCATCAGGAGCAGTTCCAGTTCAGGGGCTCTGGGGCCAGCAGTTGTCCCCGCCTCTCCCAGCTCCCAGTGGCTGCCCACCTTGCCGAGATTGCTGACCCCCGACCTCTGCCCCCTCCCATAGCCACCTCATCCTCTGTCTCCCTTCTGGAAAGTTTCTCCACTCTCAAGGATTTACATGGTGAGATTGGTCCCACTTGGGAGACCCAGATCCTCCTGTCTCCAGGTCCTTAACACCAATCACACCTGCAGAATCTTTTCTGCCAAATAGGTAAGATGCTCTACGTTCCAGAGGCCAGGATGTGGACCTCCTGATGTGGGAGAGGTGCTTCTACCTACCACAAACCACAGGTGCTCCTGGGTGAAGCACAGTTCCTGGAGGAACGCTCCAGGCCCCCATTCTGAATGGGGAAATCGTCACCAATGTGCCTAACGCAGGGCCTTAGAAATTCCCCAGCATGGCCGAGACCAGGGGCTGCTCACCTTGGCAAGCATTACAGTGCGCAGCCTTTGTGTCCTTGTCCCTACACAGTCTCCCTGTCTCCCCTTGACAATTTCTGTCCTTTGGGGCCACCTCCAAGCTGATTGTTTCTGAACTGCTGTCTCAGGCTCTGAGCAAGTCCCAGGCTCCTGTGCACGCGGGTGGGGGACCCTCCCTGCCCTCCTGCAGGGGGCATGCCTGTGAAGCCTGATCTCCTTGGCATCCAGACGGGCACAGACCAGGGGCCAGAGAGCCTTGGGACAGGGACTGGGATGGGCCTGCCGAACACTTCCAGGTGGTTGTTACAATGTTCGTGTATTATCCTAGTCTCCCACTCTAAAGCCTTTAGAGAGATTCCTTTCTTGATCTTTTCCCATTGAGTCAGACTCATTTTTGCATAAACTAAATCTTGTCATAGTTTTCATTGTTTACAAAGTATTTAATTGTTTGAAACAATTCCAGTCATCGGAAGACAGCACAAATATTCTAAAGGAAGTGCATCAATGAGCAATCCATACGTATAGTAAAGTTTCTATAAAATGGTACTAGTTATAAAAGGAAGAGAAAAGTGAAGATTTAGCAGTTATAAAAGGTAATCTACACTGCACAGCAAGGGATCTTGTACTTTTTTAAAGGGCCAGGTTTGTATGTTAGGCTTCATTCTGCCTGTAGAAGGCAGGGGACTGAATTCTAGGGTGGCAAAGAGTCTACGAATATAACTCACATCAGACAGTGTGCAGGATCTCATAAAACCTTCAGTCCTGTGGGAATGGGTCCGCTGAAGCACCACAGAGATTTCTTATAGCCATAGGAAAACTTAAATTATCAGCTGAGCTCAGGAGAAAAGGAAGCTGTGTAGACACTTCTTCCAAATGAGTAAATGGGGATCCGGCCTATTTCTCCAGAAGGACTGCTGATTTGGTGCTGACTGTATGAGTTGTGATCACAAGGCACAGTGAATGATCACATTTTTCTAGACTTATTACAGTAAAAGACACTTGGGCATGAATCCTCTCAAGGTACTCTCCTTCACTTCAAACAGCCTTTCCCACTGTCCTGGCCACTTTCTGAAGCAGCTCTGGAGTTCTCTTTTCTGAGTGTTTCTAGCTGCAGTGTTATAGTTTCCTTCTACATCCCCAGCTACACTTTGTACATGAAAAAGGGAAGATGAAAATTGCACAGGTCTGTGTTCTTCATTCCAAATCTCAACCTCTTGAATGGAAAGGCATAACCCCTATTTACTTGTTTATTTATTTTCTTATTTATGATTTATGTATCGCTCAGGCTTTCAGCCATAGGAGTCACAATAACATCGGCTAGATTGAATGCCAATTTTCAGTCCCAAAGCTTTCCCATAATGCTAGGGCCTTGTTTTTAACAGAACATGTTTGCGGTGATAAAGGACATCCTCAGTGCGCATGATGAAGCCTTAAGTTAGATTCTTGTATTTTGTCCACGTCAACATTTCCAGTCGGTCACCAAGAAGAAAAGGAAAAAGTTCTGTTTATTTGGAAAGGTTTGAGTTGATGTAATGAGCTGCAAATAAGACACGATAAGTGACGCTGTAGTTATAGCAAAGCGTTTAGGTATGAGAACGTGTACTGGTATCAAGCACTGTAAAAACAAGCAAATCAGAAGAGCAAGATCTTCTGGTAATCCTGTAATCCTCGTAATCTTCTGGTAATGTCTGTAAGCATTTTTTTCTCGGTCTCACAACAAGGCAAAAGACAGGCCAATGAACCAGTCGTGTGAGAACCTCCTGAATACAGTGGTGCCTCAGCTGAGGAACTTAATTTTTCCCATGATTCTGAGGGAGGGGCCCAGTGGCCAAGTTCATGTCAGTGCTGAGAAAATGGCTGGTCTAGTGCTTGTCACCAGATGTGGAGTTCACGAACAGAAGCAAAATTTTGCTGAATGCTTCTGTTTCCAAACCGAATTTTTCAGGGACAGAAGCATTTGTGCACTGAGGCGTTACTGTCTGCAGGCTGAAGTCCTGAATTGAACAACGAGGACTTTCCCAAGAAAAGTTGGAAACTGTGTAACAAGATAATAGCGTCCAGGACATGCACCTGAGATGACAGATGAAACTGAAGAGAATTCCTTTTAGAAAAAATGATTACATTCACAGCTGGAGATAAGATAAGGTTAAAATGATCTCTTACCAGTACTACCTAAGATAAAGCAAATAGTACTCTGAAGAGATAATTTAAGGCTTCTTAAATCCCATTTGGGGCCCGAATTTATGCCTTAAAAGGCTGTCCATAAGCTTTGTGCAAAGGAAATCAATTTAGCTTCTTGGAACCAATTTTACTATACTGCACAGTTGGATCAATAATGAAAGCTTATTGATCAATGAATAACATCTCACCACTGAGGTAGACAGCAAGATTTCTCGTTTCAGGAAGCTCTGGTCAAGAGGCCATCTGATTTCCCAGGCAAAAATTATTCATATGAAACAAATAAGATCTGCGCCTAGATGCTGGAAACATAAACCAAAAACCAAACCAAAGCTCACGGAGAAGACACAAGAGGCAGCAGGCGGCCAAGGCTCTAAAACTCAAGGAGGAAATACACATGGTAGAATTATCAACTGCAGTCGGCTCCATGCACAGCAGATCTGAAAAGTTGTCCTCCGGTCCAGCTGAATCTTTGTGCCCTTTGATAAGCTCTCTCATTCCCTTGTCACCCCAAGTCTCTGGTAACCACCCCCAAAATAAGCATGGGTAATGAATATGTATATTAGCTCATTTTAATCACACCATAGTGCATGCATATACCAAAAGATCACACTATATTCCATGAATATGTAAAATCATGATTTGTCAATAAAAATAAAACCAAAAGAGCAGGATGTGAAAGACCTTGTCCGTTTGGGTCCTTAACAAGAAGATGAACAGGCTGAGACCCACAGCCCCCTAAATGGTCAGGACATCCACTCCACACTGGCCACAAAGAACACCCAGGGAGGGTGGGCTGCTCCTTCATCACACACACGCATTAGCCTGTAATCTCTCTACATTACTATTATGAGAAAGAGCAGTGTGTAGGGGCAGAATCCTCACTAAGATGCAATTCTGATGAAGTATGAATACTCAAAGGAATGTCCTTCTGATATATCCAGTCGCTCCATTTTGGTATTCCTGGAAACAAAAGACTTCTGATCATGCATCATCTGACAGACTTCCTCTTTTTTATCTCATAGCATCTCAATTTGATGACTAATTTAGATAGCACAATTTATTCTTCATATGACGTTATCAGTAGCTTCAGGAAAGAAAGGGGTAGAAAAAAGAGATCCAAAAAATTCTCAGCTATCAAGGATTGACAAAGGTTGTCATTGAGACCTGTCCACTCTTGGCTGCGAAGCACAGTGGCGCCATCCTATGGAGGACAGAGGGACCTGCATTTCCTCTGTCGTGTTGTAGACAGCTCTCAGGATCTAGGGCTAGTTCAGAGCACATTTAGAAAGGAAAGCACAGCCTAGGAACGCAGGGCTCAGGCCCAGGAATAGGTTTCCAGCTGAAGAGTCCTTGGAACCTTCATCTCGTGGGTTGTGGCAGGCAGATTCCATATGAGAGTCAGTTTCACTAAATGTATTTCCAAGAGCAGAACCATTATTACTCTCGAAATTGTGGCCTGGGATAAACCTATAGTCTGGGGTGTGCTGAATGCCACCATTGTCATCCAGAACAAAAGGGTCTGAAATTAGAAGCTATAAATAGCCATGCAGTCATCAGAAGCCCACTGTTATACCATGTTACATATTATTTCATTTTCTGAAATGTGAACTGGGCTGAAATCTGTCTTTGTGATACTCCAAAGAGCCATAGGAAACGTCCAAATTCCAGCCGAATGTGCAGGTTTCTGGTCTGCATTTCAGTAGCCATGGAAGGAGGATGTGTGAAAAGCAGACGTCTGACCTCGCCCACCGCTGGCCTGTCCACGTTCACTTACATCCTCAGAGTCATGGCAATTAGCTTTCCTTTGTGAGGCTTCCTAAGCTTCCCTTTATTGTTGAGTATTATTAAATACATTTCCCTTGAGGAAGGATGTAGGCATCACTCTCAGAATCTGTGAATGTTTTCAGTTTTCAGGAGAGGAAAAATGATGGTTCTTAGGAAAATAAATTTTGGGTAATGGCTATCAGCAAAGGGCACACACATAGAGTGAAACAACGTGTGACCTGAAGAGATGTAAATATTATGGTAAACATTTAAAATGGTGGCTGCTTGGTGATACACAAGGGTTAGTAGCAGAACAAAACTGAGATTGTTGTTCCTTTGCTCTTGTCTTTACCTTTTACGTTCTCCTGAAAATAAACCAAACACCAAAGTGGAAGGGAAGGAAGGGAAGCAGAGGAGAGGACAGGACAAAAGTGAGACAGATCTCTCTCCTGCTGTATTTTGCTTCTAAATTAGTCAAAACATGGCCTCAAATCCCTTCAGGGAAATAATTAGTGTAAATCCTGTGAGTCCTACCAAAATCCACCATCTTTCAGGAGTATGTTTTTCACCCTTTTGGAGTATATTTTTTCATTAATCTTAACCACAAACACGCTAATGGAAGAAAAGACGTAGAGATGAAACAGCATTTAAATTATCATGGTCAGATGAGCTGTTTCTTCCCTGACATGCTGCACATTAAGGTAGTTATTTAAGCTTTTAGAGTTTAAGTTTATACACATATTCAGTGAAATGATAGCTACAGATGTGTTATTTTATATATCCAATGCACAATCACTTCCTAAGTGGCCTGTTTTTCTCTAAGGTGATACTTTATAGACAATACAAATCTTGGTACTTAGCCTGTAAGACCACATGTAAAGAACTGATGATCTTCCAGAGCTGTGGGCCTGGAGTAACTGTGAGATAAGAGAATGGGAATTTTGGAAGTGGAGTGTAAGGTCCTTTGTTACACAGTGAGAGAAAAAGAATACACACGTGTCAAAAGCAGGCACAACTGGTGGAGTTTCCCACTGGACAGCATGGATACAGCTAGCAGGGCATCGAGGAGCAGTGAGCCGTGAGTACTGAGGCTCCAGATTGTCGTATCTGCCACCTGTATGCCCTTCTGACTCAGGACTGCTGCCCCAAGATGACACATTCAGGTTCCCGATCAAGCCATGAGCAAAAGAATCCTGCATCCTTCTTTGGTTGGCTTCCAAAGGGGTCCAAAATCCTCAGACTTGTAACCCTGGACTTTATTGTCCTCTTCTCTACTCCCGTATAACTTCACATTGTCATTTTCAAAAGCAAGGGAGGCAGAAACTTTTTTTTTTTACAAAAAATTTGGCTTCGATGCCAACGCAGAGGTTTTCGTTTAGTTTTGCTCCATGTGGTCCCAAAGAGCCAGGCTCTGGGGATCCACATCCACGGAGTGGATCGTCTGCGCTGGAGTCATAAATATCTTCCACCTGGATCCCTGAATAAGCCTGTACAGAAGAATCTCTTGATGCATAAAAAACAATTACTTTTAATTGTCTTTAGAAATGGATTTTCTGGTGTATCACGTTAGAACAAGCTTGTTTATCAAAATCCACTGATCCAAATAATTCACATCTCAGCTGAAATTACTTTCTGAAATAATAATGAGATTTCTGAAGGAGGAGGCTTCCTTACACGGCACCCCTGGGACACCATCAGCTCAGACACAGTGTATTTTGTTTCAGGGGCTTCCCTTGGGTAGAGCACCTCCTTATGGATATTGTCACACTGCCAGCTCACATTCTTGTTGTTCCGTAGGCGAAAGCCTAAATGTCACTCCTACTGCCTCTTCTTATTTTTTCCTTCTTCCCTGCCTCTCTGTCCTTAGACGTTATATCCCAATATCTCCTCATGTTTGAGATTAAGATAATTAATATGTAGATTCCTTCAGCATTTATTAGTCAACTCTCTTTCTTTTACAAGTGACATCCTGCACCTGGCTTAAACAAAGAGGGACCATCTTCAGCTCATCTACTGACCATCTGTTGAATGTTTGACTGAAGGGATCCAGGGTCTCAGGTGATACCCTTTCTCTAGCTCTGTGCCCTTGCTTTTTCCTCTGCTGTGTCAGCTCTGTTTTCAGACAGGGACTGCTCTATGAGTGGCAACATGGGCTGCCTGCAGATCTGAACTGAATTCACTCTGGATTTATATTGAGTTTGGGGAGACTTTCTCTCTATTATCTAGTACTCCCTCACCATATTCTGAGATTCCCTGATTGGAGGATAGACCAGAAGGGTCTGACTCATGCTTCCTTTGGTCTTGAGTTGATAGTGTCTTTCCAAGGATTGGATTTTGTGGTCAGCTGCAGAACTTATGGGATGATTTGATGTCTGCTAATAATTGTGTGTGACTTATGGGTGAGTGAGTGAGATGGTACAGGAAGTGGGGTAAGCAGCTGAAAGTGCAGTTCAGAACTGGATGCTGATCAGAGAGGCAGCCCTGGATCCCTGAATAAGCCTGTACAGAAGAATCTCTTGATGCATAAACAACAATTACTTTTAATTATCTCTAGAAGTGGATTTTCCATGGCAATCCAGAAGCAACTCTTTACATTATGATGAACTAATGAATCAATAGATATCAGAGGTGAAAGCCACAGGGACTAGAACTCTACCAACCACAAAGACATGCTGGACATAGGCACATTATGAGAACTTTCTGCATCTTTTGTTACTGGGGCTGACTCAATATTTATTTTAGGATTTTGCTACACAAAGGGCACAGTTCATGGGTTCCCCTGGCCTCTCCAAATCACCTCTGCTCACTGTCACTGGTACCTGTGGGATCCCTAACAACAGCACCATTCGGGGCGATGTGGGCTCACCTGGTCACACAGGCTCTGTTGTCTGGGGAAGATGCACTGGAGTCTGTTTCTGAGCAAGGCACTGCCCAGGGCAAGCAGAGGGCTGACTGCTCACAGAGGCAGGGACCCAGGCTCCTGTCATCATGGTTCTGTCTTGTCCTTAGGGTTATTTCTTTGTGACATCAGCAGATGGGTGTGACAGACTGATGGCTGAGGAGGTGGGTCTGCCACTCAACTTCAGTGAGGAGTTTCACACTGAGATCTGTGGATGTCTCATGGGTAAGGAAAGGTTATGTGTTTCTGTGGCATGGGGCCTGGGAGAAGGCAATCACGTTGTGTGCTCCAGAGGGAAGTGTAGACTTTGGTGAGCATTGAGAGAATCTGCCACAACAACATAGAGGATGACACAAGTAGTGCATCTAGGGCTTAAGAACTATAAAGGAAGCCGGATTTAAAATCCTCTTAGAAATAATGGGCTATGGGCAATGCATCAGAGGATTTCAAGATTTGATTTGTAAATCTTTGAATTAAAAGATATTTGGCCAACTATTCTTATCCACAGAAGCTTTTTTGGCTGTCTGAAAAATGTAATTAGATTAAATGACTGATTTAAATACAAGGGGCTTAAAACACTGCAAAACTAATGTAGCTTTCAATGAGAAAACAAAATGACGCTGTTCTCGGGGAAGAATGCAGCAACCTTTGACGGGCACCGTCTCTGTTCTTCAGCTCCAACTTCAAAAGGAAAATACAGGTATTTGGCAAGAGACAAAAAAGTCATGAGAGTAGACTGCACTTTCCAGCTTCTCTTACAAACAGGTGCAGACATGTGCCTGGGAGCTGGCCAAGGAGACATAAGTGGATCTGTTTTATGGGATTCTTCTTAAAATTAGGGATGCGGTCTGAAGATGCAGTTATGATAATAACTGGAGAAACATCTAGTTTATCAGAGACAAAGAAACAGAGGGAGGGAAAATGAGAGGGAGAGACAGATTATACGACAAAATGTACTTTTCGGGATTGTGATAGTGGCATCCATTCCTACGTACCATGCTGTGTTTTTACGATCATATAATAATCAGTTGTTTAATCCTTTAGCTTAGACACTTGTATTATTTTAAAATTAGCATTTTGTGATTAGTAAAAATATGCCTCTCAACCTATGCACACATATTTACACATATCTCTGTTTTCATAACATAATTCAAAATCACTTGGTTTAGGACACACTCCATTTTAAGTATACTAGTTTTCAAGACTCTTTCCAGAAACTTGCCCGACCAGCTGAAAGAGTTGAAATTCACATTCACATTTTGTGAAAGTATTGGCTATGTGGTTTGTGTAAATGATGGCTGGTTATTTTCATATATTTTCTATCCACTGTTATTAAAGTTGAATTTTTTTTGTCTTTTAAAGGTACGGTTTCACTACGCAGTTCAGGCTGGATTTGAACTCACTTTGTAGCCCAGGATGGCCTCAAACTCACAGTGATCTTCCTGCCTCGGCCTCCTGAGTGCTGGGATTATAGGTATGCACAACCATGCCTGGAAAACTTGAACTTTTAAAATGTATCATTTTAATGGATAAAAAAGATGTGGTATTTTTATAAAATGGAATACTACTCAGCTATAAAGAAAGATAAATTCGAGGCTTTTATAGGTAAATGAAAGTAACTTGGATCATACTTATAAGTGAAATAAATCGGACACACATATGTAAACATCATATTGTCTCCCTAGTATAAGAAACTGAAAGAGTAAATAAGATCCAAAATGTATAATAGATATTGTGGGGTTTTTTTTGTACCGGGAATTGAATTTAGGACCTTGTGCTTGCCAGGCAAACACTTGTGCACTGAGCTATGTCCCTGGTCCTTACAATAGAAACTGTAAAAGGGAAAGAAACTTCTCTAAAGGAAAGAACAACTGGGATGGGGGAAAAGAGAAAAGAAAGGGAAGGGAAATGAATATATAAGCTTACAACTAGTTTCTATGAGTTCACTAAAAAGAATAGTTTTTGCTTATATTGTGTGATTAATTTTTTGTGCTTATATCTTGTAATCTGAGCAACTACTTTAAAGATAACAATATGCAATATGTTAACCACTGTTAATCTCCTACCATCATATTTTGAAATTCTGTATCATTGTTTTTGTTTTTTTTTTCTTTAAAATAAAATAAAAGAATAAAAAAGCAAACTAGCCAGGCATGGTGGCACACGCCTATAATCCCAGCACTTGGGAGACTGAGGCAGGAGGATCATCATGAGTTCAAGACCAGCCTGGGCTACAAAGTGAGCTCAAGGTCAGCCTGAACTGCATAGCAAGACCCTGCCTCAAAAAGACAAAGAAAAACAAAAAAAGGTAGAAAGCAAACCATATCCTTTTGCGTTCACTCTTTGTCCCTTGTAGATTGCCTATTCAGGCACCTTGTAGTTCTGTCTGTTTTCCCTCCATTGTGGGAAACAGGGTGAGTCGCTGGGGTTTTCTCCTGGCTGTGCTGTGATCCCACGTACAGGGCTTTCTGATGGGTCTGACTGCCTGGCCAGTGAGCACAAGAGAGGAAACCCACGCTTCCCCAAGCATTGTGTGTGGAGGAGGGAGGAGTGCTGCTCTTCCAGAAGGTATGCCGTATCCCTCTTTGTCACTCCTCCTTTGTAAATTCACCCCAACCAAATGCTCGGCCAGACGGTGAGAGCAGGGGGCCACAGGAAGCAGAGCAGCCCTTGTGTCCCCGAGTGTGGGGGTCAGAGGCGTGCATGGGGTGGCACAAGGCAGTGGGCAGCACTGACCTGGGGACAGGAGTCCTGACAGTACTCTGTGCCCGAGCAAGCCCCGGCTCCTCTGCACCTCCCTTCCCTCAGCTCCATGTACAGGAAATCATATCCTTGCTGCTTACCTCGCCCTGGTGACCATCAGGCCATGGAGCCGGGAGGACCAAGCAAACAGCATCATGGTGACACTGCCGTACATTACAGGTCATTATGAGAAATTGAAAGGCTTCCTTCCTTCATGTTCTAGCAAATGAGATAATGCATAGAAAGTGATTCTGAAAACATGAAATGCGCCATGTGAATATACAAGGTGAATTAATTATTACCTCCAGCCGGTGATTGTACTGTTAAGCTTTAATGACTCTAGTGAATTTGTGCATGGCAAAAATGGTTTTACCTCCAAGAAGCTCATCTTCGGAGGTAAAGTTTCTCCGAAGGTCTAGTGTCTGCATGGACTCAGTACTCTTGGAGAGGGAGAATTCAGTCAATGTCAAAGGTTTTCCTCAAATGAGAAATTGTCCATTTTGAAGGGCAGAATGAGGCCCCAGGATGACACAGATCCCTCTGCTTAGCCAGGTATCCTACCATATTTGATGTTTCAACTCAGACCCCTCCTAAAGGCAGGATCCAGTCCATAGCTGTAGAGTGACCACATGGGTCCATTACATGCCATTAAAACAAGCATCCTCTCAGCCTCTGGTTACTCTCTCTTTCTATGAGAGCAACTTTTGTCTGTCTATATATGGCACACTGCATACAAAGACCAGATTATCACATTATACCAAATGAACATACACGACTTCTACACACCCATAAAACCAGAGTTTAAAGAAAATCCACTAGGAGGAACACATGGTATTGTGTCAGAGAATCTGATTCCCTTTTCTCCTAAAGCAAGCTGGATGCACTTTCCACCCTCAGGACTGGACAGGGGCCTCGGGACTGGGGTCTGATGCTGGGGAAGTCATGCCAGTCACCACAGGGTTGGGTCATAAGGTCTTCCCATGGAGCAATCTGTAGTCTGCCTGCATTCTCTCCACCTGCAGAAGCAGCGGCTGACATGTGCAAGACTGCAGAACGGGGAGGGGGCCCTGGGTCACTCCGTGAGGACAAGCAGTGGCTCCACCCCACCTTTCCCCACAGTTAGACTCTGAGAGCAATAAACTTCTACTGGGGAAAACCTTGGCATCCAGGGATCTGTCTGCTCCTGTAGTTGGTGCTGCCTTAACCAATGTTCAGGCAAACATAGGATAAAAGACAGATGCTGCAGAGTGGGCTGATACATTCCCCATTGTAAAGCAGACTTCCATTTTTAACAGAAAAGCCTACAAACCTTTAAGAGAATAATTTCCATTACCCATAAATTCGGTTTATTAAGCTTCAAAAAAGCCATGGTGTTCAGTATTTGCAAAGATGCTCTGTGATATTCTGTGAGGATGTATTTCTGAATCTGGATTTCTTTTCAATAAGTATCTTACAGACTGCAACAAATACAACAATATCTCTAACCAAATTCCTTCAAAACCTTTTACAAAGAACATACAACAAGTGCTATCCATCACCTGCTACATTAGCTATCAAAAGGCTTAAGTATTTAAAACCTTTCATATTAGATGGAATAGTCCCTTGCTTCTTTTTCGGATCATTTGCTTTGTGTTTCAAGCTAGTGGAAAGCAAAAGGATCTGACCTCCCCGCCAACATGCTCCATGGTGACATAGATATGTAGAAGTCTCAGAACAGTTCCTCCCTGACTGTAGCCTGGGTGAAAGCAGGTTTCTCTCCTCAGGTCAGCGAAGGTCATTGTTAATATCTACACAGCTGACCTTTCCCTGCAGGGAGATTTATAACTAAATTATGCTTCCTATTGTTATGCACATACAAATCTCTTACCATTCTCCCTGAAGCAAAGGGAATATTGGGAAAATTTGAGAAATGTTTAAAAAGTACCCATTAGCTGAGACTGATGTTTCCTAGAATGAGATTCTGGGAGATGGAGAAAAAAATCTGTAAGTCAGAGGGCTTCTGACCTTCCGTTTGAATTCTTTTTCAAAGAGATGGGGAGAGGAAGTAGCACTTGGATTTTGTTTCCATGTATTTGCCTTTGAGGGATGCATAGTATTTATACCTGTTTTGACACACAGCACCATGCTCTGACCCATGCATACACTGGCTAGTGACCCACCCTGAGTAATTAGCATATCCCTGGCCTCGGACTGTCATCATTTCCTTGCAGTGAGCACATTCCAATTCTGCTGTTACTATTCTGAGATGACGTCTTGGTATAGGCTAGTAGTTTAGCTCTCAGGTTGTGGATTTACATGACTTTGATAGATACCTGCCTTTCTGATTTCTGGGGGCTGCCTTAAGACCACTGACTGCACGCTTGTTGTTTACTTGGTATGCTTGCGTGGACCCTTTTCAGGCCCCCCTGCTACCTGCAACTCCAGGACAACAGTGGCTCACCTGTGGCCACCAGGTTGGGGCGGGTGATGGGCATGCTCAGGGTTGGCAGCATAAGTGTCATAGTTGTACTGTCCTTGGGGTGACTTCTGTTGAATTCTTAAACCACATAGCCCCTCTCTGAGCAATATGGTCATGTGTGTGTGTGTGTGTGTGTGTGTGTGTGTGTATGCATTCTGAGAGACAATTCCCTTTCCTGTTTAAACTGCTTTATTCCAGGTTCTTCTGTATAGAAAACAAACAGCACCCACAAAAAGGCAGTGAGCCTCACTTTTCCTAAATCTGGTTTAAGCAGCATGGAACCTTTTAGCTAAATCACCAGACTACATCCAGGATTTACACTGAAAACACTGAAAATTTAAATGTTGGCCCCAAATTCAATTTACTAAAGAAAGGAATATAAAGAAGATAGAAGAAGCAGTAAAAATGAAAAAGCAGAGGTTAGAACAGGCACACTCTGCACGGCGGAGCTAAGTTTCAGTGTCGGCCCAGTTGGCCAGACCTGGAACAAGTACCCTTGCCAGGCCAGAGGGACCAGGTGTGATCGGCTCACCCAGCTGCCCTCTGTGCCTCGTACCGAGCCTGGACAGGGCAATGCTCACTGGAATGCGTTGAATATGTGAGTATAAGAGAGATGGGGAACATGACACTGAATCCGTGTGAGGCAGAAATCCAAGCACATTATCAGCAGCCTCCTTGGGAGAAAGGGTACAGCCTGTTCTCTGAGCACGGCGAGTCTAGCTACTGATGGCCAAGACCAATGTTCTCTCGGGGGCATTGCAGCTTTGTCTGGCATTGAGTCATTTTACTTATTTAAATTTGTTTTGCATTTTGCCTATTGAGCTAGAGCACATTTATAGTGAAAACAATAAACAGATGTCTCTCAATGCAGAAGAGCTTTAATCTTTCACACAACTTTAATTTTATTTTCCTGTTTAATACTCATCAGTAAATATCGCAAAATAAAGACTCCAGCCCAAACAATCCAATTTCATGGAAACTGCAGAGCTGAGACAGAGGACAAATCCATTGGACCAAACTCAACAAGCCACACAGCCATAGTTTTAAATTTGTCCCGTGGCCAAGTGATCATTGAAAAACTAATCTAAAGAAAACACAATTTCCAGAAAGAAACTTTTTCCAACTCATACAAGCATAAAAAATCACAAGAGCAAGAAAAGCACAGCATTGACCTCAATGTGACCTTGAGCACACCCATTGTCAGTGCTCAGGAAAGGCAGGAAATAGCACTGCTGACCCTCCAGACTATGTACTGCACCCACATGTATGGGTTAGCAGACTTAGAGAGCCTGACATGGAACCCCTACAAAGCCAGGAAGGCGCAAAAAATGAGTGAACCATGCTGGAGAATTTTCTCAAGGACGTGCTTCCTAGATTATTAAACAAACAGACATATCCTTCATGTTATCAAAGAAACATGAAATCTCCCATTTTCTGGAAATATCTGGTCCCCTTGGTCTAACCTTTGTTTATCAGTTTTCATTTAAGTAATGGAATAAAAATTACTTAACTTCCCTTGGAAGTGTAGTACAAAAGAAAAAAAATCCCAAAATATATACAGGTGCATTGTGTGGTTCTCACAACTAAGAAGGCTGAGACAGAATAGTTTGATACCAGGTGTTTGAAGCTAGCATGGGTTACACAGGTGAAAGAAAGGAAGGAAGGAAGGAAGGAAGGAAGGAAGGAAGGAAGGAAGGAAGGAAGAAAGAAAGAAAGAAAGAAAGAAAGAAAGAA
>NW_004955482.1:3188614-3221293 GCF_000276665.1 Chinchilla lanigera | reverse complement strand
GGAAGGAAGGAAGGAGAAAGGAAGACAGGAAGGCAGAAAGAAAGAAAGAAAGAAAGAAAGAAAGAAAGAAAGAAAGAAAGAAAGAAAGAAAAAGAGGAGGATGGGAGAGGGAAGGAGGGAGGGAGGAAGGAAGGAAGGAGGGAAGGAAGGAAGAGGAGGGGGAGGTGAAGGAAGGAAGAGGAAGCAGGCCAAAGTAGTACATTCCATTCACACAAACATGCACTATTTGGGCGTGGTACGCCGTGCTGTGGATTGTGCAAAACTGGAAGCAGCTGTCTAAGGTCCACCCAAGGTGGCTTCTACTTATATTCTGCTAATTGCTGATAGACAGGAACAACACCTGGTGGGATCAAAACTTCTGAAATACACACACACACGTACACACACACACACACACACACACACACACACGTACACACACACGCACGCAAGATAACTAAGGTAATTGTACTACTAGTTTCTGCTGCTTTATTGAAAGCACCATTAATGTTTAATTTTGATTTCTTACTTTTTTGACCAATTTTCCAAGTCAATATCTGGTCTGAACAACTACTTGGAAGAGAACAACATGCAATATAACAATCATTATTGATTTTCTATCATCTTGTTTTGAAATTCTGTATCATTTTTAAACTTTTTTCTTTTTATTCCCTTTAAAATAAAAAAAGAAAAAATAAAACTTCTGAACTTTCAAGACAGACAAAGATGTGGACTTCAACATAAAACTCTTATAATTTTAAATGTAAATAATTAATTGTTAAAGCTTCCTGCCAGAGCAGGACTTGTGACATGGAACACGGTAGACCTTTGAAGTCATTTTTCAAGCTTGGTTTTCTTATGTGGGTCTATCTCCAAAAAGCATGTTTAATTTCCACATTTGCTCATTCATTCATTCGTTCATTCACTCATTCATTCAACAAATACTTACTGAGCACCAGTTACGCACCAGGCACCTGCTAGCAGGATAAAGAATGCAGTCCCTATCACTGCCTTCTGATTGGAGGATGTGAAGTTAGAGGCAAAAAGACCTGTGCTCAAACACTGTTTTCTGATTGGACAATTTGCCTTTTTCACTGTTAGCATTTCTCAGGCTGTTTTAAATGCAAACAAGTCACAAGCAAATACACAAATATACTGTAGCTATTTGAATCTTTTTTCTAAATTGTTAATGAAATAAGACAGACAAGGAAAGGGGGAAGCTACACGGAAACTTGCATTATTGGACTGGACTTGGAGACAGTATAAAATATGCATCTATGTATCTGTCTAATTTCTGATAGACAGCCATGTCCATGCCTATTTTTAAGACAGATCTATTGTAACTACCCGTATAGATATTGCATCTATTCTATGGTTATAGACAGAAGTATAGGTTGTAGATTAGAAAAATGACGGGAAGAGAAGTGGGTAGATAGATGTCTGGGTGTGCACATTCTGATTCGTGTACACAGGTGCATTTCCAAGGTCTGAGAGGCAGCAGTAGTGACATCACAATGGCATCGCACACATAGGATGGCCAGATTTTGATTCCTCAATATCATTCTCCAAATGAAAGGTCCTTGAAGAAATGGTTATTCTCACAACTATGTCAGGGAAAACGCAAGATGTGTCCAGAGCATTCTGTGATCTCAGAAAAAAACCAAAGTGCTCAAGAAGGATGTGGATACATAAGAGTGTGGACAGGTTACCCAGAAATAGCTGTGAATGGTAGAAGTGGGCAGAATTTGAAGGGCAACAGAAATAATGGTGGCATTGCATTGTAACCCAGAAGGACACGTACAAACACATGTGTCCTTATTGGAATAAATAAATCTAAAATTACATAAAAATTAAAATTAAATATGATTGAAAGATCAATTCTCCCTTGAGACTTTAATTAATGCATGTAAAGGAATTGGAAAGACACTATCACAGGACTGACATTAAAAATTTTCTGCATTCTCTCTCTCTCCCTCTATCTCTGTCTCTGTCTCTCTGTCTCTGTCTATGTCTCTCTCTGTCTCTCAATTGGTGAATTGAAGTTTAGGGAGAAATATGACCTTTTCACAAAGTGAATATATTTCTTCTGAAGCCAGTGTTTACTTTATACAAAAGAGAACTGTGCCTTTAGTTTGGAGAAATCTGGAAGACACCTTAACCAAATGACTAAGGTGAATGTGAATGAATTTTGTGTACCTGGATTGCAGTGCACTAAAAGGGGCCTATCATCTCTAGTTTTCTTCCAGTAAAACATAACTAATAAAAACATGCAACGAAGAATCCAGTAACACTCTTTGGAAGTTTCAGGGTCATCAGAAGTAAAGGAGAGTCTGAGGAACTGTTGTAGGAGAACAAAATCACAATGGCAACTAAGTAAAATGTCAACTCTAGAATAGGGCATCGGTGGAAAAAACCTGATTCTGTTAAAATACAAATCTGTAATAATATTATAACAAAGTTTTGGCAACTTTACATGGCAAGTCAGTGTCATTTTCCACCTCTTCCCTAAATCTTAAATTATCTTTAACAAATCAGAGTTACCCTGAAGGGGACAGCGCCCACGCCAGAACAACATCCCAAGGCATAGAAAGATGAAAAAAAATCTGTTTTCCTCCCTGCTTCCTGCCCAGCAGTCCCTGCCCTGTAAAACAGCAGAAACAGCGACCTGAGAAATGCAGTGTGGGCAGCAGCTTGTGAGACACAAAGCAGAGAGCAAGGAAAAGGGAGAAATAGCCCTGAGAAGGAATAGGTTACCCAGCAGCACAGTGGGAGGCTGAATTCAGGGCGTCCTCAACTACTCCCAGAGCGGATTTGGGAGCCATCTCCTCCTGTCACTAGGGGCAGTTGAGCCACCTGGTTCACAGGCGGAATGTAAGTTCACAGCCTGTTTCATGGAGGAGTAGAGGCTGTTGGTCCCTTATTTCCTGAACCATGGTAATGTCTCCTAGTTTCAGAGATGAGGAGATTCAGTGCAGAACTGGTCAGGTAAGCTTAAGCACATCAGGGCCAATACCTTGTCCTGAGTCTCATCGCTTCTCCTGATGGGAAGGCGGGATCCTGGGTGCATGGAGAAGGGTCATACCTGGAGTCCCTCAGCCACAGACACCATGTCTCCACATGAACACTAGGGCTCACTTCAGTGCTTGGGCTTTTCTATGAACGGAATGTTTCTGCCCCCGAAATTCATAAGTAGGAATCCTGAGCCCACGTGTGATGGTATTAGAAGATGGCTCTTAGAGCATAAGGATGGCATGGCATGAACAGGGCAAGTGCCCTCACAGGACACAGGAGAGAGCTCGCATGCCTCATGTGCCTGGCCATGTGCGGACCCAAGGAGATGACCAAGTGCCAACTAGGGACTGACCCTCCCCAGACACTGCATCTTCTGGCGCCTTGATCTTGACTTTCCTGCTTCTGAAACAAAGAAAACAGGGTGTGTGCTGTTCACGCCACCCAGCGTGGGGAGTTCCACTACAGCATCCCAAACTGGCTGGGCCAAGCTCATGGCAGGGTTGGCTCATGACAAGTGAGAGTCGTTCTGCCACTTTGGACTTGGGCCAAGGACCAGGAAAATCAGATGTTCAGTAGGCGCACAGGCACTGTCACAGGGGCTGCATCGTGTTTCCCTGAGATGACTGCTACGTTGACGTTGTATCTCACAGGTCTCAGAATGTGCCTATTTGGAGACAGAGCCTTGAGATATAATTTGGTGAAGAAGAGATTTTTTGTGCACCTTTTTTGGTACAAAGAATGGAACTCGGGACCCTGAGCTTGCCGTGCAAGCACTTGCTACACTGAGCTATATCCCGGACACGAGAAGAGATTTTTTAGGGTGGGTCTTCACCTGATATGATGAGTGTCCTTAGAAAAGGACGGGACTCAGACACAGACGTGTACAGAAGGAAGACCACACACACACACAGGATGCAGACAAGAGGTGGCCATCTACACGCCAGAGAGAGAGACCCCAAAACCTAACCCTGCCAGAAACCTGACTGTGGACTTCTGACCCCCAGAGCTGTGGGGAAATAACTCCTTGCCGCTTGCTTACCCAGGCTTGGGGCGCTTTCTCACAGCAACCCAAGCAATCTAAGACAACATTTTTCTCTCCTCACTGAGAACAGGCCCCAGGAGCCTGGTGCTAAAGCTTGGCAGGACTCCACTTACCCAGCACCCCTTTGGGCTAAACTTTGAGGTGTGCAGGACAGAAGCACCTAGTTTCCTGGTCCCAAAGGAGGGACCCAGAGAGCTCTTCCTTTCTTTTTGACCATCAAAGTTGCATGCGTTATATTTCCCAGGGAAACGCTCATGCATCCTGGATGTGTCTGGCTCCTCAGAGGAGCATGTGCTGAAAAGCATTTCAAACCTCAGTGACTCAAAAATTCATATTCCAATCCCCTCACCAGCATATTGGCCAAGAGCATGCGAGGGCTAAATTGTAAAGGAAATTGAGCTTCACTCCACTTAATGACAGAAGAGAAACAGACTCTGTGTTGCGTATGTGAGTTTCCTGTGAAGGTTTACTTATTTTTCTTCAAATTACAAGTCCTACTTCTCCCTTTCTACACCTCGCAGATCCACAGTGTGCTGTCAGAGCCGATGCATGTGTGCACTTTCTTCAGCGCCCTCTTTGGAAATATCAGATGTAAATTCAATTTGTAGTTACATCTCTTAGACAAACCAGGCTGTCCCACTTGGGGGAATGTGGTCAGACAGATGTGAGACGGCTCCGTCTCAGATGACTCTTTTTTTGGTTTCTGCAAGTGACAAGAAACATCACTGGTGGTGTTATAATGCGCAGCAGTCTCCCCAGAATGGCCTGTGGGAGACATTGATTCACTGGCTGGCTTCCCTAAAGAGGAAAGTGACTGAAGATTTCTTTCAATATTGGTTATAGATTAGCAGCTGAGCTTGGACATTTCCTTCTCCCTGGGAGCTGCAGCAGGCAGCACTGTACCTCTCTTTGTTGATAGCCCTAGGAGCCTCAGGTCTTCCAAAAAGCCAGAAGTCCAGCCCTGGATTCCTATCTCCTCCCCTATGTCAGCTACCCCACATGCCTCATTTTACCGCACGAGCTGCTTGGGTGTCGCAGGGGATTTCTTTCTGTGTTAAGTACATTTAACTCAAAGTAGAGAGTTACCGTTCTGAGGCCAGAATACTTTCCGTTCATATCCTTGCTTTTGTTTTCTGTTTACTGTGTTACATATCTCCAGCTTTAGAGGCAGAATCTCCCAGCACTCAGAGGGAAAGGAAGAAATGAGGAAAAATCCACAGACATCCCTCGGCACACCTTTGTATGCTACCTGTCACACCACGGCAGCAAGACAAATACAACATTTCTATAAATAACCCTGAGTGACAGCAGCCTCCCACGCTCAGCAATTTCACCTAGGTTTATTTATTCTCTGGCCCCCCACCAATTCTTTGTGCCATAGATTTCTAAAAACAAGTGTTTAGAAAAGAAAACCCCTAAGTATCACAGATTCATTTGATGCCAACCTTTGTTTATAGCACAGGGATTGCTGGGTCAGGTGTCCTCTCTTTGACAATTTAATACAAAGAAGTTAGATCATCACTCCTGGAGTCACTGCACTGAAATAGGAAGACTGTCAAAGCCATTCTGCAAGACCAGCTGAAGATTTGTACTTACTCTTCTGCAACACAGAGAAGGGCTGAGGGAGGCTGGCTGCCTTTCCTCTCGGGAGGACTGGAGAGCAGACCTCCCCCAGCCAGGGTCTAACCTAAAGTTAACACCCAGTTTTATAGGGTATTTGGTATCCGCCTTGACCATGACACCCCGGGATGAGGGCTGTGTCCCAGGACCAGGGTCCTGGGTCACTGTACTTCCTGTCAGTGGGAAGAAGCAACCTAGAATGAAGGGAGAACTGAAGATCCCAGTTTCAACGGCCTTCTTCCTTTTTGACTGTGCGAATGTTCTGTGCAGCACACTGGGAACTGTGACCATTTCAGAGAGCTCAGTTAGTGCTCCCCGGGCATCACCATGATCATCTCAAACATCCGCAGACGCATTTGAAGCTGTTTCTCCCATGTTCCCACCTCCCCGATTTTATGTTTTATGGGTTTACTTGACTGATGCAATAAGTGGTTGTGCCTAGCTTAATTAACGTGTCACCATGTTATATTAACCTCCACCGTGCTTTCTGCCTCTGAATAGCATCCTCCTGGATGAATGAAGCACTTTCTTCCCTCCACTCTCTGACAGACGTTTGGCTGTTTTTCCGTCTCTGAACCACAAACACCGGAAGCTCTCCCAGTACTGTGCTCTCCCTCTCTTAGTAAGTGAGCTATTCCTGAGACCAACGTCAAGTAATTCTAAGTTAGTGAAAGGGACAAATGCTCTAATTTTGAGCCAACGGGAGCAAAACACACATGGCAATTTTGTTTTCTTTCTATTCTTTTGTCCCATACAAATCTGCACTCAATCTGAAGCCAGACAACTGTCTGCATTTCATTAGCACACAATACTCTTGCTCACTTCTGTGTGTCTGGTGTCCAGCAGTACATAGTAAGTGCTAGTTAAATATGTGACGCATTAAAGAAGGAAACAAAGTCAATCTAAAGTTTATTTTGCCCTCTTTAATCGCATTATGTATTTGGATACTGAACCATGTATTTTTCTCTTCCATAGTGTGTGTGTGCGTGTGCGTGTGCACGTGCGTAATATGTGTCTTTGATTCTAATTGCTATCAGTCCCAAGAATACTCAAATGCTTAGAGGACTCCTACCTTTCTTAGTCTATACTCCTTGGAGTTGTATTCTGAGCAGATCCTACAAGATAGCTCAGATCCCTATAGGCAAAAGGAAGAGGCTGCTGTGGGTGGCAAGCACAAAATTCATGAACAGTACCTATTTGGAAAAAACAGACCCAGGCCTCAGATAGTAAGACACTGTAGTTAGTAATGCATGTGTTTAGCTGCAGTGACAAATTTTAGTTGTGTTCCCTTGAGTCAGGAGGAATTTTTAAAATATATTCTCAGCAGTTTGGGGAATGTATATGATTATATGTTGTCATCAAGGACCTAGGCTCCTTCAACAATCCTAGCTCTGCATCTTTACCATATTTGTTTATTTTATGCAGTATTGTTATTGCATAATTGAAAGAGAGCCATAGCAACTGTAGTTATTTCATTCTTCTGGAAAATCTCACTAAGAAGGACGAGGAGGAAGAAAGAAAATGAGGCCATGTTGCCCTGATATTCTTTGGATGAAAAGCAAAAGCTGTTCCCTGAAATATGCATAAAGCTTATTCTTACATCTCATTGGTCAGCACCAGGACACATGGCCCAGCTCTAAGCCAATCATAGGTGGACACGAATTGCGCATAGAAATGTAGACTTGCTGTGACTCTGATGAGCAAGAACCCATCAAGATCTGTCTGGGGGAGGGACAGTATGCTGCTTATCACATGTCAGAACAAAATAAAGGATGTCTACATTGGATGGCCATCCAACAACGTTGGCATCAAAAATACTCTTTGAGGAGGAAATGAGATCATTTTACACAATGAGACAGAAGGTTTTCAGTCTTAAAGGAAATTAAATACATTTAAATATTATAGTGCCAAATCTGTTCTTTTTGTAATATTTTCTGAGCTTTTTGGATTGTTTCAAGAACAATCTCTGTTCCTAGAAATTTTTTCTTCTTTTTAATACTAATCATCCCTTTTAACAAAAAGGCAATTGTTCTCAGTTCAAAGCTGCACATGGGGGACAGTGTCATGATCTGCCTCCATTTTACTATGTTTATTTTGCTATAAAATTTATCAAAATTATATATAATTTTAAGTATATTTAATGATAATAGAGGTTATTTTAAATGAAATATTTCATAAGCAGGGCAAGTATTATGGTATCATGAAATTACTCAAACAGTTTTTAGGAACTTTGAAAATTCTTTAAAATGCTTGATCGTTAAAAAATAATGACAGAGAAGATTTCTAGAACAATTGAGGACCTAGGAGAGAAAAGTGAAAGTTGAATCTAGGTTCATTTTAAAGCAGAATCAGTGGGAAATTTAAAAGTGCTGCATTACTATTTCTCATCCTTTGATGTGCCAACTACTATTGTTTCAGAACAGAACCTGTGGTATTCAAAGCTTTGATTCAAAAATATGTTGACCCATTGCCTCATGATTTAGAGTTAAAATTGCATAAGAAGTTCAAGCTTGTGAGCTGAGATAGATAGAAAGATAGATGATACATACATGTACACAAAAAACAAACAACTAATATACAGGAAGTACAGATAGAGAGGCAGGTATGCCTCTTCCTGGATGGATATGTTAATTAGTGATTCAGGCACTGTATTTAGACTTGTACTTGAAAAGAACATTGTGTTATTATCTACAATGTTCCCACTGATAGAAAAACTAAAGTTCTGCTCCTGCTTATGTCTCCAAATATGTCCAGTAGCACAAACACTGCCTGCATGCAGCACACATTATAACAGTGTTATTGTCAGTGTGGGGAGAGCACTCTGGGCTCTGTGATCCCAGGTGACCTGGTGTCAAGTGGTGAAAAATCAGGCACTGGGTAGGAGACATGCACATAATGGGAAGTAGTATTTTCCTTTCAGTTTTTTCCAATCATTTCTATTATCTCAGAGCAAGGACACTGGACTGGAGATATTTTAACCCTTGAAAACTTCCCCACGTCTCCTTCAACAGGGAGTGTGTGAGGAGGGTTATCAGTGTTCTGCAGACAGTGGCTCCCTGGCAGCTGAGGGATTCCTGTGCCCCATCCCGGTCGCAGTTTTGGAGCTCTGGGGGCTGAGCCGTGTGACCACGACCTGGATGCATCACACCTCCACCCCCACACAGTCTGCCTTACAGCTAGGAGGAAGATGCACAAACCCCAGGATGATTTTTTTTGTCTTAAAAGTTCTTATTTCCTAGATTTTATCTCCAAAAGCCCCAGCCCTGACTCTTATGTCTGAGAACCACACAGCATTTATGTGGTTCTGAGAACCACACAGCGTTTCATGCAGTACAGGGACCTGGAGCTGTAAGTGGATCCAATCTTGTTCGTTAGACTTGACATAAATTTGGCGTTGGCATCAAGAATGGGCAAGGCTGGAATGGGGCAATGGACAGATTCTGCCATACTTATTTATAACATTTTTCTAGGTGCACCACATGTTTTCTCTAATTTTCACTTACAGCAGTGATTTAAAGCAGGAAACAGCGAATTCTATTAAAGGACAACATTAAATCATTCTCAGGCAGAGTCGTATGGCATACAAAGGGTGAGGGGAGATGTAAAGGTAATGAAGATGGTGCAGATTATATCTCAGCGATGTCAATATTGTGACACTCAATCTTGTCATTGAAGATGGAAATCCTGAGGGTCAAGTCCTCCAGTTTAGAGAGGTTAGAAATCTAGAATTTATGTTAATTCTCCAAAATCTTTAATATTGATTGGACCTGGGGGTGCAGCTCAGTGGTACATCACTTGCCTAGCATGTGTGAGATCCCTTCACTCCATCCCCAGCACTGCAAAACAAAACAATGCAATAATAAATATTGCTGAAAATTATTGTTTTGTGTGTTTTCAGATTCATTCTGTAAGGGTGAGCATAGCGGGTCACTGTTGGATTGGGCTTCAGCCTGGCTCGCTGGTTCTGCACATGGTTTTCCTTCTGCCTAGCAGCTGCGGCTCCCTTGGGGACCCCACCTTCCTTGTTTTACTCCTCTCCCAGTTCTTTCTCCACCTCAGTCACTCTGCAGAAACTCCCGGGAAGAGCAAGGATGGTGAATGCAGGCTCCCAGGATATCGTGATGAACAACGTAACCAGGGATCTCGGCCAGAGACCCAGGGTTACAAGGTTTCTTTCCAAGTGTGCACAGCCCTTTTTCCTCCTCTCTGGGACGGAGTCCACATCTAGGGTGACTGACTTCCAGGTTGCCCAGGATGCTCTGGTCTATGACTGAATCCTTACACCTCGAGGACTCCCTCAACCTGGATGGTCTGAGTACTTTATCCGCATTCAAGCATGGAGTTAGGGTGACAGATTGTCATGATTCCAGACTCCTTTGCTAATGGCAGGTGACCCAGCTCTGACCCAAGAGATGTGAGGGGACTATCGGTGACCTCTACTGTACATATTTCCTGCCTAACCAGAAGTACAGACTCAGCTTGTCTTCAGTGTGAGGGTGCATTGCTCGAAGCACTGGGAACCATTCTGTAGCCAAGTAGGGAAAAGTTTACAGACTAAGATAACACGTTGAGTATCATAGAAAACAATATGGAAAGAGTCTGGATACTTGGAGATGGTAGTGAACTGTAAAACAGGCAGAAATTCCCCAGCTGGAGGTCTTATATTATGTGAGATAAAGTATATCCTCTCTCCTTGCACACTCAACTGCTTGGCACCAGTACTAGTAGCATTTAGTGATGGACAATCTCCAAAGAAAGTGATTTTCAAACCCTAAGGAAGAACATGAAATGCTAATGAAACCTGGGGTTGAATTTATCCCTCCCTGGGGTGAATTTATCAATCCAAAACAAAAAGCACTACATACGACATTAACCTTGGCAAAGCACTCTGCCTTCATGAGCACAATATCCAAAGTCTTTCCCTTGACTGTACAAGTCTTTGAAAGCATTGCACATGGCAGCACAACACCCACTCGGAGTCAGGGCAGATGCAGTCAGAGCCTATGTTATATTTCAGCCGAAGTCTTGGGGTAGATACATCCAGAGGGGGAAAAAAAACACTGCAGTGAGACTACAGAGATGTAGTTTTTTTGTTTTGTTTTTCTCCGGTACCGGGAACAGAACTCATGACCTTGCGCTTGCCAGGCAGGCGCTTTGCCGCTGAGCTAAATCCTCAGACCCTAGAGATATAGTTTTGAAGGACAGGACCTGGAGACTCTTTCTGGTTTGTCTCTATTCCCTATGAAGGGGACAACCACTCAATTCCACCATCTGTTAGAAAGTCCCACGTGAGAAATACGCAAGTACCGGTACATTTTGTTTGCCTGATCAATGGCCATACAAAAGCTCCAAGTCCCCTTAGCAGACTGAAAATATTAATGATTATTTTCCAGTTCAGAACTCTCTGTTTGTTCTCCAAACCCTGGCTGAATTCAAGCTCATTTGGGTGGGTTTGGTCCTGCATCTCGAATGGCCTCAGACCTCCCCACCAGATCCATCTGTCTGATAACAATGAGAGATCCCCTGAACAATTACTCCATCAAAGGCTGAGAAGACATAATTCAGGGAAATTAAATGAGCCAGAATTTAGATGTGCACGGTGTTTACAGCAATAAGCAGTGTGAGAGTAGGTAGGAAATGATGCTCTGCAGATGCCGAGGCTTGTCTCAGGTGAGGAATGTAATGCTCCCCACCAGGGTGCAGATGGGAGTGTTTCTGTGATGGTGACGAGCTAATGGTTAGGCTGTGTCCTCAGGCATTCTACAGAGGGAGCCTCCTCGGACTGTACTGAAATAAAAGTTGACTCCGTTAAAAACTCAATTGCAAACCTTTTCACACCAGCTAATTGGTATGAACTTACCGAGCTTTCCATTCCTCAGGGCTGGGTCACACTGAGCAAACTGCGACGGCAGAAACTGCAAGGAAGAACTGTTCCTGGTGTTGGTCGTCATTATTTTCCTGTGGCTTCAGTACCTGATGATGTATTTTAATTTTCCGTGCCCCACTTCCTTCTGCAAGCCGTCCTCTCCTGAACCACTTGGTTGGGTTGAAATAATGGTGTTTGCATCTGTTGTCTGAGCTGAATGGAACATCCCAACATCAAGGGCACCAGCTTGGAAAATGTGCTGCATTTGCCTACTTTCAACAGCAGCAGTTGCTGCTCCTCCAGTCATCATGTTTTATAGAGGGCCCAGCGAGGTGTTGGAATTATAGATTGCCCTTAATCCCATAGTCACGGCAGCCTCGTTCCCCGTACCTTGCAGGCAGCAATAGGACATGCATATGGGGTTGGTGAAATGGGCAGTGGCATGGATTAGTCCCTGAATTATGGGGTTGCTCATGATCGGCATGACTGGTTTTCTCTCTTATAAACTAAAGGTGACCACCCGTCCTCTGGGCCTGAGTCAAGAAGACAGTGTGTAACAGAAGTGTGTGACTGCCATAGTATGAAAACATAGCGGGCATCCCTTTCCCCTACCTGGATGCAAGGTCTCTCCTTGGCCTTTGGTCCAAGGATTCGGAGGTCCCAGAACAGACAGAGTCCAATCTCATCACTGCTTCAACCACACTGGGACAGGGATGCTAGGGAGAGAAGGGAGCGGAGAAGGAAACACACTCAGTGATGTCTTCATTGTGGTGTCATCCTCAGCGCAGTCATCCACAGCCTCACACTTGTCTGTGTACATGGCACACTGACCTAGGCAATGGCCATGTCCCATGGGCTCTTTGTGCTGCTAGGTTTTATTCCTGGGCACAGCAAGAAGGTGGTGTCCTGGCTGCTTCCTATGCAGGCTGTCTCTCAGGCTGTGTGCCCTGGGGCACCCTCAAGGTATAAGGCGATGCCCCTCCTGGAAGAGCACTGTGCTCCCCACACACTGTAGAAGTGGGAGGGGCCCTGGGTTACACACCTCTATAGCACAGACCGCTGCTTGCGCAGCACCCACCTGGGGGCCTCCTGTGTCGCACCTGTTGACGTTGGGGTCTGGGAACCAAACCAAACCAACATGAGGCTCGTGCTTGCCGTGCTGTGAATGACAGTCCTATTGTCTCTGACCCTGCAGCCCCATGTCTTTTGCTGGAGTCCATGAAGTCACAGTGGGCTATTTTATTGGCTGGGCAGTTGGGTACAGTCCCAGACATTCTACAGTTCTTGATGCTAGAACGTGATAAAAAACGTTGACTTAATTTTTATCTCCCAGTGTTCCCTCCAAATTTATTAAGTAAATTATTAAAAGCTTCAGCCGATTCCAAGTCTTTCCTGCTTACTACTAAGTACTGTACTATCTTATGATGAGTGAGGGTGATGAACACACTCTATACTCATAATTAAAATATCCATTTCATGAGTCTACACATGTTCATGATTTAGCATTAATCCTCCAACCACCGCCTCCACTCAGGCTGCCTGAGGTTTCCCTGTGTCCCTAGCGGACGCTAACCCTTTCCCTTCTCAGAGGCTTGCTTTTCATAGAGCCCACGATCCGCACATCTTCGTAATTCCCACTCCGGAGTAAAGCCATCCCTGACTATCCTGTATCAAAGCTCCCACCTCACTCAGTCACTCTGAACCTTACAGTCTTATTATGCACTCAGCAACATCAGCTGGGCTATACTGCTGCGGTAAGACGATAGCCATATGTATACAGGTTTATTTTCTGTCTGCTCTTGTAGCTTTGGAGCACAAGGATATTGTCATTGTTTCACTCTTCTACTCCCAGCACCTAAATCAGTACTTGGGTCACAGCAAGTGTTAGTAAACCTCTGTCAAATGATAAAAGCTTTCACATATCAAGGTCAGCCGTATTTGATTTTTTTTTTTAGAATAAAATCACTAATTGCACACTCAATTACTGTCCCTGCTGAGGAAAAGAAATACTTAGAGATACAGATGATTGACAGAGGTGGGTAAGTTTGCCCTAAAGCACAGCTATGTATGGGTACATGCAGATGTACATATATATAGGAACATATATGAAGTTGCATGAAATGGGAGGAGTGGGGTAAGTACAAGATAGCCAGGCTATGCTATTTCCATGGCAAGTCTGCAGGGTCTATGCCTGAGTGGATGAGTTTGGGAGTGGTGTCCAGCAGGCAGAACCAGCAGGAGCTCTGTAAACATCCAGTAAAAACATTCATTCCTACACAGGTACAGAACCGTCCAATCAGCTGTTGGATTGAAAGCATCTTCCAATATTTTACTTATTTAATAACATTGCTGCTGTCTCTGTGAAATTCCCTCAGCATTAGTCCCATAACCAAAGTAGTGGGAAGATCCTCAGCCCAACCAAGACTTAAATGTGGATTCGTTCAATGCCTACATTCTTGAGGACGTTCCACGGGTTCGGGACTGTTCAAGGAGGTAAGGATAAAGAAGAAAAGTAAAACAGGTAAAATTTTTCCTACCTTACAGAGCTGATGTTCAGATCACACGCACACACATGCATGCATACACATACACACACACACTCGCACACTCACATACACACACACACACACACACACACACACACACACACAACGTCCTGGAGCAGAGAGCAATGCATACTGGGAAAAATTGAACACTGGGAAAGCAGAGCAGGCTTTTTGAGGGGGCAGTAAAAACATAAATGGGGTAGTGAGGGAGGTTCACTGAGCTGGTGGAAGGAACAATTATGAACTACAGCTACAGG
This sequence comes from Chinchilla lanigera, assembly GCF_000276665.1. Lineage (NCBI taxonomy): Eukaryota > Metazoa > Chordata > Mammalia > Rodentia > Chinchillidae > Chinchilla > Chinchilla lanigera. Next base: position 3,206,971 of record NW_004955482.1, on the reverse strand, counting down.
AGAAGGGATGCTTACCCTGAGATAGCACAAAGTAAGTAAGTGCATGAATTTGAACTCCTGATGAAGAAGCAGGCTGAACGTGTGGATTCATAAGACATCAAAAAATACAGCATATAAATTCTTGGAAAAGTAGAAAACATAAAAAGTGAATACAGACGACTGGACATTGAATCTGTTCCCATGCAGGGGTGCTAAGGACAATTAGTAACAGAGAATGAAAGAGAAAGAGCTGCCGGAGAGGCAGACGGGAATCCCGGAGGCTGCGACTCAGAAGCCAAGTTGAGAAAGCTGAGCCAAGTTGAGGAGTGAAGGGTTCCACTGCGTGAAGTACAGGCTCAAGTACGATGAGAACTGAGAACTGACCTTGGGCTAACTAAGAGTGTGAGGAGATAAAGCTGTTCCAGGAGACTGGAATCTGCCCGAGGTCACATAACGTGTTAGCGGCAGAGAGAAGGATCAGGGTCCTGTCACTCGCTCGTGGCTTCCCCGCTTCCACACGGAGGAGAGGACACCATTAAGACGCCCAAAAGATAAGGCAAAGCACACATTTCTTGGCTTAGTTGCCTCAGACACTTGCAGAAATAAATGATCATTGCTCTTTCCTGGTGATTCCCGCAGTCATGCCAGCCAGGGAAAAGTACTGGAATTGCTATTGTGCTTATCATTAAAAGTCTCATTATAGAAAAATGTTCCCAAATGGCAAGCTGATGTGAATAACAATGCACATAGCATGCAACTCTATAAGCAAAATATTTCTTGGAAAAATGGGAAATAAGTAAAGAGGAATTAGGTTCTATCCTGGCCAAACTGTGTTTTTAAGACAAGCAGGGGAGGAAAATGATCCCAAATCCAGATGACCCAAACCCGAGATAAACGCACTTCCTCTTCAGTAAATGCTGATCACATATCAGCTGCTCAAGGCAATCTGTCTACTGATGGGTGACAGGAAGTTCTCATACTCTCCATAGAGAAAATGTCACTGTCACCACCATGCCATCACCCTCACTATTATCAACATCACCATCATCACCATCACCACCACCATCAGTACCATCTCCACCACTGACACCATTATCACCATCATGATCACCATCATCAACATCATCAACGTCACCACCACCATCAGTACCATCTCCACTACTGACACCATTATCACCATCACCACCTTCACCATCACCATCACCACCACCATCAGTACCATCTCCACCATTGACACCATAATCACCATCACCATTTCACCGTGGCCATCACCATCACCATCATCATCACCATCGTCATCATCATCAACATCATCACCATCACCACCACCATCAGTAGCATCTCCACCATTGACACCATTATCACCATCATCATCACCATCATCACCATCACCACCACCATCAGTACCATCTCCATCACTGACACCATTATCACCATCATCATCACCATCGTCACCATCAACATCATCACCGTCACCACCACCATCAGTACCATCTCCACCATTGACACCATTATCACCATCATGATCTTCACCACCTCCATCACCATCAGCAGCATCATCAACCTAGAGTTCCAGTGGCCATAGTTCTTTCAGGTTCCCTCAGGGACCTGGAGTTGTAGCCCTCTTGTCAAGGTTGCTGAAGAATCATTCACTTCCATGTCACCCAGCCCTGCGAGCACCCTGTGCACTGTCAGCTATCCTTGGGCTGAGGGAAAATAAGGCAAGAGGTGAGATTTCTTTCCCCATTAAGTACCAAGATTTCCTGAGATGGTCTCTTTTGTAGTGATTAAACAGGGAAAAAGACATGTGTGGAAGCTAAATCATCCTTAGGAGGTGAAAAGTTAACTGTGAGAGGGAGTTTCAGGAGCACCAAGCTGTAGAATACAAACTCGGCAGATGGCCCAACAGACCTCATCTATGATGACACCAGTGAGCAAGCATCTGGTGCCAAGATTACTCAGACTTCTGCCCCTCTATCCTGATGTGTGACATCTCTAGGAGGAGGTTCATTTGCTCAGAAAGTAGCATCCCTACCACTTCTCTATCACTCACGATGAGACCCACAATTAGAGTGTGTGTGAAGGAAGGAGGGTACATTCACAGATAAACTCACATTTTTGAAAAGGAGCATCTACCAAAATCAAACCTCATACTCAAAAATAGCCTGTCCAAGGAGCACACTATTCGAGTTAAAGCACAGACCCAGGAATAGAAATTGCTCAAGAGGTGGCATGTATTTATTTATGCTGTAAGCCTGCACATGAACTACCTAAGTAAATTTTTAATACTTTGGAAATAGCATACTAAATTATACATGCATAGAGTCAGCAAAGCATATGCACTAGAATGTTTCACAAGCTGAAAACCACACAAATGTTCGTTAAGCAGATAATGGACAAACAAGCAGTGGCATTTTCTCACCATGAAATCAAACACAGCCATGCAAATGATGAAACACAAATGCACGCAGCATTACAAATGCACTCACAAAAAATCATATTGAGCAGCAGAAATCAACACAAGTGGCTACATACAGTGTGTTTCCATTTACATGAACTTCTAAAACCGCCAGAATTAATCTGTGTTGTTAGAGATCAAATTAGCATTCACTGGCGGAGGGTGCTTTGAGTGTCGGAAGCCATGCAAGCAAGACTCTGGTTCTGACTCCTGATTTTAGTGCTAATGGAATCGGAGTGCCTCCTTGCTGAAAATAAAGCATGGCTTATATTTAACATGCATATACTCTTCTATATTTATATTGTACAACAAAAAATAAAAGAAAAAATTAAACCATCAAGACAGCCACGCACACCCGCACACATAGAGCAGCACAAGCAAAACATGATTTCACCTCCAAGGTGATACCTTTTGTACAAAGGGTAGCAAATCTCTAGGGAGTGTTTCTTTACACACTCAGAAATGTACTAATTTTGATAATGGGTTTCTGACATTTGAGGAGTGACTTGGTCATTGGGAAAATATTTCTAGGTTCTCTGGGGAACTTACCTTGGGATGGAGACATTCACCCATCCAGAAAGGGACTTATGTTGACAATAGCAGGTCAAAGTTTGCACCTAGAGAATAATACTCAGGAAGACCCAAGGAATATCCCATGCATTCATGTCTGGACACGACATAAGCCATGAGCTTCCCATGACAAGAAAGTGGCTTGGTGTGAGAGGGCAGACAAGCCTAAAGGTCTCCGGCTTTCCCAGTGGCTTGGATAGTGAGCTGCTCCTTCCCCTGCAGTGTGGAGCTCACTGCCTGTGCTGGGCCGGGCTGATGCTTGGCACTGCACCCCTGTGTTAGCACACACACTCCTCTGCCTCCTGGTTTTGTCATTTGCCCATCCAGAGTCTGTCCTCTAATCTTGGGATTTGAGCTGTCTGTTTTCCCGCAGTGGTGACATGATGTGGCCTCTAGCGCCTGGACCACAGAGTTCCGTGGTTTCCATCTTCACCGTGTTGGAACGCTGCTTCAGGAACAAGAACACCACATGTTGAGGTCTGTGTCCCCTGGAGGTTCATGAATGACCACCAGGAGGAGGCTCCAATGTCCTTGCCAACAGCAGCACCAAGAGTTTGACAAGGGAATGGGGGTGTCTTGGACATTCCACACCAGCTGACTTACCAGCTGAGTGTGTCTCGGTGGACCAGCAGAAGGATGGCACATCCAACACTGGCAGCACTTGAGACCCAACAAGGCATGGCTTCTACCCACACAGTGCGAAGCAGTGGTGTGGCAGTGTGCTGCCCCATGCACTCCCGGCCAAACGGATGCCTCATTTGAATGGATGACCTGGCTGATGTGAGAATGCGTTATGGTCTCCTTTCGGGATGGAGAAGTGGCCTTTGACCTTAGATTGTGACAAAAGCAGTAATGGCTGATCATCTGGTGACTGCAGTGACCCTCTTCTCTCATCTTGCCCCTGGAGCTCTGAAAACTAGAAGTAAAGATAGGTAGGAAGGAGAGGAGTTGGGAAAATTCAATTTTTTTTGTATCTGTTAGTACTCTGCATCTGTTAGTACTTTGTATCTGATAAAACTCTGGGTCAGACCTCTGCTTAGTTCTGCATTTAGAAATGTCAATCACTTAGGAAAAGTTGGCAAAGCAAGGTGTATTTTCCCTAAATTTACTTACACCTTCCTTCAAGACTAAGGACACCAAGAATCGAATTTCAGAGTTTTCAGAGACACAATTGCCAGATTTCACAGTGCCTAGTTTCAGAGCCCCCTGGAGCAACACCTAGAAGTCTCCAAACCTACAGTCACTCAGGTCTCAGGAAAAGCAGAGCCCTGCAGACCTCTGTGTGATGGAATCGCCTCCTCCCATGCAGAACCAACCACGCTTGACAGGACCAAGGCAAGGGCAGTCATCCCACAGGAACCCAAAAGCCCTGCAGACAAAAGGGTTCTGCTAGAGAAATGGAAACTGAGGCTAAGACAGTGGATGACTGGATCTTTGCCCACTTCGGCTGAGCCCTAGAAGTTGGCCCCGTGCTTCTGTGAGTGGCCAGACTGGACCCCTGCAGCAGGCTGTGCCCTCTCCGGGTACTCAAGCTGGAGTCCTGTTCCTGCCCTCCTCACCTGCTAATTCGGGATAATTGACCCACACTGTGCTTCCCACTCAGAATCAAATCCATGACATGGGACAAGAACCTGCTTAACAAGGTGGATCAGGGTCGCTCTTCCGTTCAGGGACCCCGTGGGCCCACCGAGGGGCAGCATGAGGTGTGGAAATGCTTCGTCCTCCTGGCGCACTCAGGTGCCTCCCATCCCCTGTGTGTCACTTTAACTCACCCACATCTAAGTCATCCCATTGTCAAAGGCTCTGCATTGGAATCATCCACATTGGATCCCCCCACTGGGTTCTGGTGAAATGAACCCCCCATTCTGGTCCCACCACGAGGAACATGCATCGGAGTGTCATGGCTCCAGGAGACATGGTTCCTACAGCACCCCAGCACCTGGGAGGACATGTGGCTGCGCTCTGACCTCTGCAGTGAACCCAACACCACTGCTGGTCTGAGGGTAAGGAGGACATTTTGTTCCCAGATAGCACAGGCTTTGCTATTTAGTGCCGGTGAACATTTTAATTCATCATGAGCAAAACATGACTAATTATTTTACTCAGGAGAACAGAACCGCTCTCTTGCTGGGATGTCAGGCTGTGCACCTGCCCCCCATATCTCTGGAGTTGACAGCACACCCCTGGGAAAGCAAGAGGCATCTGTCAGGAGCTGCGCCCCATGGGGAGGGTGGTGCTAATGCGGAGTGTGCAGATCGCAGGACCCCGTTAATCACCGGGGCCAAGGCACAGCACTGCAGTGCAATGTCCCGCAGTATTCCTCCCCTGCTGTCTGCAGGAGGCCCTGCAGAGATGACCCGAGCCTCCCTTCCTGCTTTTCCCTTTGTGTCTGCACTTGGCCCCACTCTGCCTGGGCTGGGATCTCCCTCCTTGAGCCTATAGTGAAGGGCTCTGGCCTCCTGTTGAGGACAGGGGTGAGAGTCCCTAAGGCTGACATGCAAGCCCCTCACCCCCAAGACATTTGTTCACTGGGTGATTCATTTTGGAAGAGCTCGAGGCTCTCAGATTCATTTTAACAACTCCCTCAGCAGCCTGCTAAGGTTTCCATGTGTGCTGCCCCCTGGAAACAGCTGGACTCATCATCTGAGCCTCTGACCCCATGCACTCTTGGCCCCCCCGGTGGGCAGAAGCTTCCAGGTCTCTCTGAATTTCTGTGCACTGTAGATGCTAACCACCCCCTGTGGTCTCCATCCCCTCACTGTGTGTCTGGTTTTGCTGAAGTAATTAGTTTAAATCTTATGAAAAGGCTTTTGTGCTGCAAAGAACTCAGACAGCACCGTAGCATCTGATCACTGCATGAGCACCAGTGAGGAAGGCTGTGCCGGCGGTCACACTCACAGACCACTGAATCAGAGCCCCGCGTAGCCCAGCGACCACCCCGTTTCTATGTGGAGGAGCCAGGTCGGGGAGCTGACCTGTCGGGGAGGGCACAGATTTTGTGCTTTCCTCTGCATCATGCTGCCCAGAGACAATAAACAAGAGTGCTGCGACTGAGGGAGGGGATGTGCAAAGCCTGGGGAAGGATTCGAGAAGAAACAGTGGTTCTCCACAGGGATCATTCTGCTCCTCCAGACCATGAGATATTTGACAATCTCAGAGTCATTTTTGGTTGCATGACAGCAAGTGGGTAGAGGCCAGAAATGGTACTGGATGCCCGACAGTACCAAGGACAACCATCACTGTAGTTTGGATCTAGGTTGTACATTTCCTAAGGGCTCACATGTCGGAGAGTTGGTCCCCAGTGTGGTTGGGTTGAGAGACGGTGACACCTTCATAAGGTGCAGCCCGGTGGGAAGTTCTCAGGTCATGGGCTGTGCTGGCCTAGCAGGCATTGACTTAGTTCTCATGGGACCCGATATGCTCTTGGGAAAGGTTTGCTATACAAGAGCAAGTCTTGGCTTTCCCCGCCTGAGGCTGGCTTCCGGTCCCAGCACGGGACGACTCCCCATACACATGGTCCCAGCATAGTGAAACTACGGGCAGGTGGTCCTCACTAGAGCTGAGCTCATGCGAGTGCCAGATGCTTGAACCTGCTCACCTGTGAGCTGAATGAACCCTCCCCCTTCTGAAATGCCGAGCTTCTGATATTTGACCTTAGCAATGGAGTAATCAAATAATATCATTCTCCACAGACAGAAGACATCCAGCCCAGGGTCATGAGTGCTGCGGTGAGAAGCCCAGGAAGAGGCAGATCATCAGGGCCATGGCTCTGGGCCGGGCCCAGCAGAGACTCCCCAGGACTTCAGGTCTCTTTCATTGGACTGCCTTTCCACACATCGGCATGGGAGGTTCACTCCTACGGGACCGTCACACTTCTGCTGTCCTGTTCAATGCCACAGTGACCTCCTCCTGCCTCTTTTCTGGCTGCAGGAATGGACCAGGCCATCTCTGCTATCTAATCTTTGGCTTGGGACTCTGGGTCTTATTTTCCATTGCTTCTGGATCCAGTCATTGGCTTATGAGCCTCGCTGCTCCTCAGCCATCCCCTTTCATGTCTCCAGTAGGAGCAGCTCTGGACTTCTTCCTCTTCCTTGGGGTCTGCTGTGGCCCGGCTCAGCCTTCCTGGGGCCAGAACATTCAGTGTCATGCCTGAGTGTGGAACGGACCGACTCATCAGAGTGGGATCGCAGAGCCTAAGTGCCTGCTCACATCACACGACCGCAGGGACCATGGCAAGAAACGATGTGGCAGTTTGCACACTCTCAGTGACGTTTCAGTTGCTCGCTGTGTGTGTGCACACACGTGTGTGTGTGTGTGTGTGTGTGCTTGCTACTTTTATTGACAGCTCCTTTTCCTCTCTTTGGAAGGATGTTTTTCATCCGAGTGAGAAGATGAGGGTCCAGGCGACAAGAGGAAAGATGAACATCCAGAAGACAGGTGAGCCCACCCGCCCTGGGGCATGACGTGTTCACTCCAGGAGGGGAGCCTTGCTGCCCTGCACACTCTCCCCTCACCCTTTGCTCTGTTCAGCACCCGGCATGCAGAAAAAAACTCAGAATACAACTGTTTAGGTCAGTGGTGGCGAACCTATGGCAGGAGTGTTATTTGTCTTTCTTTTAAGACAAAAGATGTTAATGTGTGGATTATTTTTCTCAACGAAAACCTCAGTACTGAGATGTCATTGCAGTGTTGGTGCTTTGCCACATATAAGTGGGTTTTGTTTTGCACTTGGGGCACTCATCTCTTAAAGGTTCGCCATCTCTGGCTTACGTCTAGAATGGCCCCCGAACTTCGGATGTTCACGGTGCAGCTTCGGGAAGGCAGTCGGGCTCATCAGTGGAGGCATGCACTGGGAAGTGCAGAGGCTGAGAGTGCTGCTAGAGGTGGGGCCTGGCCATGGAGGAGTCCAGGGACTTGGCCCAGAAGAGTATTTATGCCTTCCTGGCTCCTCCCTGTGTCCTCTGCCTCCAGGCCACCACGCTGTGAGCAGATTTCCCGCATCTGGTTCCCTCCATCACGGCCTTTCTGCCTCGGAGCCAGTCAGCCCGGGACGGGAACCATGAGTCAAGATAGACCTCTTCTGCATTAAATTGTCAGGGCTGGTCAGAGACTGTGTCTCAGCAAGGAGCGAGTGGTTGAGATAAGAACAGATTGTGGGACACAAGAGGTTATCTTGAGGGCGGATTCTGAGGACAAAACGCCTTTCAAAGAGGTACGTCCAAAATAGCCCCTGCAGCAAGGAAAACCCCTCGCACTGAACAGCCTGCTCAGCTCACCGGGGCGCGATTTCCGCAAAGCATACATTCACATTTACCAGAACACACTGTACAGGGAAGTGAATTCATCCAGAAAGCTGCATATCAGGATGAATGTTAATCGAGGCCTTGGAACCTGGGCAATACGAATTGCAATAACAGAGACCAGATCTACGGGAGGCATCAAACCCTTCACCTGGCTCCCCAGAGCTCTTGAGGGATGCACCCTCACAATGTTTAGGGCGGTGTGACAGAATTACATTTATACCACAACTTTTCAGCTTCACATCTCATCATGTGCAAGTGATACCTGTCCATAAGACCAGAATGACTGTGAAGAGGAGGAGCTCGCAAGCAATCAATTCCTAATAGGATTAAACTTGACTTCATGATCAAACTAGTTCCTGGGCAAATGAAATACAGTTATGAAATAACCAGATAATAATCTTATAGTTGATGATTCCAACTATCACTGAAAAAGTGAATTAAAACCTTATTTAAAATGCAATTCAAATGGAGTCATATAAAACTATGAGTGAAAATAATTTAATTGCAAATGACATGCTTGATCACACACAGGGAAACATACAGATAGGAAGATTCTTCAGAACCAGAGCTTCCCACTTCTGTATCAATTCACACACAGCACATGAATGAAGAAATTTCTCTATAACTGGGACTAATTTTCCCTGAGAACTCTGCCTAGTTAACATGGAAAAGGAAAAAGTAGATTTGCTAATAATTTTCCAGGACCACTCACTGATGAGAGAATGCGTGTTTGCTAGAGTTATTTTCACCCTCCACCGCTTGTGTCAGTTGGCTTTCCCTTCCCTGGGCAGGACGCCCAAAACCCACACCTTACAGGAGGACAGGTTTAATTTGCGGTGTGGTTTCAGTGGGTTGAGCCCATGACTGCCTTCAGGGCAGGAACACCATGGCAGAAGGTCCTGGGGGAGCCGAGATGCTCAGTTTATGGAAGTTGGGGAGCAAACCAGGGGAACGTTGTCAGAGAGGGACTGGCCGGGATATGGTACCCAAAGTCACACCTCCATGACCCAGCCAGACCTACCCATGAATGTGCTTTACTGATGTGTCAGGAGTTTCTTAATCCAATGAAGTTGACAAACCTGGCTCAGTGGTCACCTAGTCTTTGAAGTCCCAGAGTTGAGGGTGCAGTGCCACAGAGAACCAGATGCCATCTCAGCTTCAGGGGCTGATGTATTAGAAATAGCAATAACTAGGAAATTGTTACAGTGAGCACCAAGCAACATGATGGGTAGCACAGACATGCAGGAAGATAGTTTTGTTTTAATAACACTAGCTCTGGATTATAAATGCGATGCCAGTGCTGATGGGCACTGCGACCCCAGCCATGAAATAGTGCTAACACTCACAAGGTCTCCCATTGGCTTGAACACAGTCAGGTGACCACAACTGACCACAAAGGAGGATGGGAAATGAAGTCAATCCAAAAGAAGGAAATGGGTTTGTGAACAGCACACCTGCAGCTGTCTCCACAGGAATAGCTACTTATATTTTATATCTGCCCTTTACATTTATGATATCTATAAAACATTTTCATGTATACACACGTGTCACCTGACCCAGCTGTGAGTAGCAGGGAAGGTTTTGGGAAAGAATGCTATTCTAAGATAAAATGCAAACAAGAACAGGAGTTAGTCAGGAATAATGGTGGGAAAAGAGCATGTTCTCATGAAATGCAGATCGGTAAGAAAGTCCAGAAGAGAACAAACTTTAGGTGAGAAGAACTGAGGAAAACTCAGTCTGGTTGTAAAGAAAAGTTGCAAACAAGGGAGAAATTTGGAAGTCAGATTGTGAAGCGATTTTACTTCCCCTCTTCAAATGGGGTGAGAGCCAGCCAAGCAGAGGGCACATCAAGGGCAAGGGGGTAGATTCAGTTCTGTCGTGGCCTGTCTGGCTCAGTGTAGATGAGGTGCAGAGCTGGAAGAGGAGGGAAGCCCTGAAGTGAGAGGATCCTGGAATTAATGTGACGGAGGAAGGCAAAGCCCATGGAGATGCAGCCATAGAAGGGAAAGGCTGGACACACAATGGAGACAGAATCCAATCCGAGGGTCCTGTGGGTGTGGATGGTAGTGAAAGATCCTGAGAGTCTGTCTCAGTCCCCTGGGGGATGCAGACATGGAGGCACAGCAAGTCTGGAAGGAAAGATGACCAGACCTCAACCTCCCTGCAAGTCAGCATATGCAAAGGGAAGATGCTGCCCCTGGGCATAGTTATCATGAAAAGGAGAAAGGTAGATTTTCTGGTAACTCCTCAGAACCAGTCTTAGGAGAGAAAGCCAACCCTTGTGGAGACACCGCTCAAACTCCATGCTCCTCAAAGTGCTTCCTGAATTCACTCAGTAGATCCTCTCCTTGTCCAGAGGAGGCAGCACCACCATCATCTCCACACCACAGAATGCTCTCCAGGGACCTAGTTGGCAGTGCCCACACTGCATGCATCACGACACAGCAGGGACAGTGAGAATGGAGGAGACCCAGGAATTCACAGGGAGCCCGGGGTCCTTTGTCCCATGGAGTGGAAGGGAGGAGAGGGAAGAGGACAGCTAAAGCCATAGCGGGCTTCCTGGGAGGAGTGGATGCTGGCACCAGTGCTGCTGAGAAACAGCTGAGCTGCACCTGGGATGTGGGGATGCACAGGTCTTTGGCTACCTGGTGACACTGACTGAAAGAGGCTATGGGTGGTGGAAGAACTGTGAGTCAAGTGAGGATGTGGAGAGGGCAAGGACAGAGGCTGCTGTGGGAGGAAGAGTGGGAAGGAGGGGAGGCAGGGTCAGTCCAGTCCTCAGCCAGGCTGGGTCTGCTGCATTTAGCACATGACATGGCTCAGCAGCACAGGGGAGGGAAGCTCTGCCCCTGGCCTTGGCCCCAGGGAAGGACACATCTGTGGCTGTCTCCATAGAGCTGCCTGTTCCCTCCAGCGCATGTGATGTTTGTCTCACAGTACTCAGAGCTCAGGGCAGCTCAGGACCCAGCATAAAGAGTGTCTCTTTCCCCTGCCTTCCACACTGGGCCAAAGACACAGTTTACTCAGATCTGGGCTGATCCCGATGAAAACCCAGGCAACATCCTCCAGGTACAGGACCTTTCCTGGATTCCTAGTGCGTACCAGCTCTCTGTGATGTCCGAGAGTCACAGAGCTGGAGGAAAGGCCAGCGAAGAGAGAGAGGTCAGCCAACAAGTGGGTGATCTGGGTACCGGTGGTGCACTGTTCCCCACACCTGTCGCTCTCCCTCTGCCACTGTATCCATTGTAATGCATAATTTATGGGTGCAAGTAATGGAAACCAATCAAGCAAGACTGTGCACACAGGGCTGTTTAACCACAGATGTTTCTGATAGTGATTATGTTAGAATAATAGCAACACAGGAAAACGCTTGGTCATCAGTACTGCAAGCTAAGTGCTAACTAGACGGATGGCTTCACCAAGAGCTCCGCTCAAAGGCCAGGAAGAAAGGAGCTCACTGGTGCTGTGGCTGCTGCTTCTCTCCTCCTCCTGCATGGTCAGACTTTTCCCCTCTTTGTGCCCCTCTTCCAGCTGTTCCCAAGGCAAAATTCCATCTAGGAGAACTGTCCCATGGGCAGACCTTAAAACAAATCTTATTAGTGATAAGTCACAAGGCAATCCCCCACACCCGTGAGAGATTTAAGCTCTTTTATTAAGGAGTTAATAAAAACTCCTTCCTTTTCACCTGTTCCCCTCCAGTTCCCCTCGACAAAATCCAACCTCATCCTCATCCACCTTGGCAGAACCAAACGTTCAACTCTGATGAACGACATGCCCTGCTCGGGCTGTTCTGACCCACAGACACCTGCTGTTCAGGCTGTTCTGACCCACGGACACCCCCTCCCAGGAAATGTGCTGGCCCACAGACACCCTCCCCGAAAGTTAGCTTTAAAAACCCCACGCTTTGCTCAACTCAGGGCTGTCCTAGTTCACTGGGCAGCCCGCCATGTCACTCTCCCCAATAAAGACTCCTCTCGTGTCAGAAGCTCTGGTCTGGTTTTCTGTGGGTCTCGGCCCGATCATATCAGTTAGCATATGTTTGTGATAATAGGTGTATTTATCTTGGGGAATCAGTACATACATAAATCATGTCTGCAGCATTTGGGACGCCTTTACCCCTCTCCCTAGCCTTCCATTCTCCCTGCCTCTGATCCCTTTCCCAGACTCCAGAATCTGCCTCCCTGATTCTTAGCATCTGTCCTGCATTCTATTCTTTATTTAGATTTTTAATTTCTTTTATAAGAGAAACTATGCAGTGTTTAAATTTCAGCATCTGATTTATTTCCCTCAGCATCATGGTCTCAAGTTCCATCTGCTTTCCTGCTAATGACATATTTCTCTCCTCTTTATGGTGAGTAATATTCCACCACACTTTCTTTATCCACTCCTCTGCCAGTGGACATCTATGCTGTTTCCAGAGCTTAGGGATTATGAGTAACATGGCTATGAGCATGGGGACGCACAGATCACGAGAGTATGACATCTTTCAGGAATATGCCCAGGAGAGGAAACGCGGTCAGAATGGAATTTCTACCTTTAGTTTTTTTGAGGAATCTCCATACTGATTTCCACAGCTGTTGAACAGGTTCACATTCCCACCAACAACGTGGAAGGATTCCTGTTCCTACACATCCTCACCAGGGTGCATGTTTTTAGTGGGAGAACAATCATCCCGCTGGAGTTCCTGGAATCTTGGGGACAGATGTTCTTGAAGGCTTTGCATTCCCCTGCAGGATCTGGGGCCTAGGGTGGAATTTACCCTGGCAGCTTCCTGCTGCTCCCACACTGCAGGGCGGCTCAGTGGGGGCCACCTGACCCTAGCCTTCCCCCAGCAGAATCGCACTATTGCTTCTGGGAGTGAGACGTGCATCCAAGACCTTGCCAAATCAGGCCTCTGAGGTAGGAAGTGAGGCACCTATCTGTCTCCTGCTGCCCCATTCAATTTCCTCATCAACAACAGAGCCTGCAGCCAAGGCTGCCGTGAGGGCTGCAGGCATCTGGGTGGACAGGTGGAGCACTTGGCAGGGTTCAGGGCCCACAGCAAGGCCCTGTGTCACTCCACTAACCCTCCCTTGGCCTAGACCAGCAAAAAGGCAGGACCCAGGCCCATCTGCCTGAGGCTCAGACCTCCTCTTCACAGGAGCCCGATTCACACTGCAGTGCTGTCTCCCAAGGAGTCTCAGAGGCACTGACCATCACAGGGAAAGGGCTGCACCTCCCACAGCAAAGCCTGCTCGGCACCAGGTCCAGTTCCTGCCGAAATGAGTTTTTCCAGCGCATCTTTTTGTTGTAACCTTTGCACCGGAAAAGGGTGTCCGTGTTCCTTCTCATCAGTGGAATCATCTTACATGTCTGCAAGCTGATGTGGGCGATTTGTCGCTTTCTCATTTAAACAGGGTCCTGAATAAAATACAAAGCAACAAGCAAAACAAAAGTGCATTACTTTAAATAGCCGGGCTTCTCTTCTCATCCAAGAATCCCTGCTAGTGCAACGGTGCACGAGGGTACTCGGGAATGAGCAGCAGAGGGCCAGCGAATCCTGAACCTTCGGCCTGATTCCCGTGTGTGTGTGTGTGTGTGTGTGTGTGTGTGTGTGTGTGTGTGAGTGTGAGCGTGCGCGAGCTCACACATCTGCCTGAGAACAGCTTCCATACATTCATCCTGGTGATGAAGGGAAGGAAAGAAAGAAGACGGAAAGGGGGAACGAAAAGGACGCAAACGCCACGGAGAAGGCCGCGTTGTTACGGGGCTGTGGCTGCCCAGGGATGCTGGTCCCTGGTGCACAGTCCCCGCCTGCAGGAGCCCCGAGTTCCCCGCCGCAGGCTCTGGAGGGCGTGCGCCCTGCAGGTCCTAGCTGTGCGGGGCTTCATTCTTCCAGGAGGGGCCGACAGGGGGCGCGCTGACAGGAGCCTGCGGGAGCTTCTGGGCCGCCTGCTCAGGTGGCTCCAAGAGGCTGCTTCTAGGCCAAGTGGGCAGGGCTGGACGTGCATGGAAGGAAGAGAGCTCAGCTTTTACAGATCTTGATGGTGCCTTTTGCTTTGGGGACGTTGCTGTTTGCAAAATCCTCTCTCAGGATGTCCTAGGGTCAGGCATGTCTGAATTTGAGGCCCTGCTCTGTCTTTTGCTCTGTGACCTGGAGGAGAATTCCTCTCAGTGACTCGCAGCTTCCCAGCATGCCCTGGTGATGAGGGACTCATTTCAAGTCCGTAGCACTAAGTGGTTGGTGTGAAAGGTCATGCAGATAAAGTTCAAGATTCCTGGCTGTTTTTCTGTTTCCTACATAAAAGGGAGAATCCAGCCTCCTCTCAGGATGCCTCCCAGTGATCCTGTGACCCCTCCCCGAGCTGTGTGCTTGGAGGTGGGAAGCACCATGGATCTGTAGAGGCACCCACAAACTTGCCATCCCAAAGTTACCCCAAAAGGGGATGTGTGCTCGCCTCATCCTGGGCATGAGCCCAAGCTCAGCACCACCCTCTGCATGACCTCGATCAAGCCAGCCTGGGGTCAGTGTCAGTCTTCCAGCTGAGTCCTGGACTGAACACTGAGGTCTGAGGGGGTAGGGGCCTCTGTCGTCCTCAGGTGCTGGCAGCTGACGACTCTCAGGTCAGGCAAAGTCTCACTGGGGATTCTCAGAAGTGTTAGGAGTTAGGTGTTCTCATTAGGTCCATTCCACAGGCACAGAAGCTGAGGTCGGGAGTGTTTAACCCGCCTGCACAGAGACATAGAGCCAGGGTAGGAAGGCAGCAGCTGGGACCCCAGCCAAAGCCCACCGGCCCTGCATGCCTGTGCTCGAAGCTGCCTAGTGTGCTGCCCACACCTGTCTCCCACACCACTTGAGGCCCCCAGAGTCCCAAGATTGCCACCTGCAGGGGCTGGTGGGGGGTGGGGCTGGCAGAGGCATCCCAGGCAAAGAGTGAGCAGGTAGGGATAAGACAGTGCAAGCACCCCCTGAACTCCCTTAGGACACATTCACACCCATCCGTCTCTGACTCCTCCAGTGGCTTCCTGTGGAGCTGTGTTATGTGTCCTTCGAGTGGTGTAGGCTGGGCTTGGGATTTTGTTGAAGCACCAGATCTCCTGATGGGGCCATGCATTTTCTAACTGGGAAGTGCTTGCTCAGTATGGAGACTCTTAGTTCACGCTCCCAGTGGCTCATTTATCTGATTTTGCTTAGAAACTTGCACAGATTTCCTGACTTGCTCTTTCTAAGGTCCAGAACATTCCCTCAGCAATAGCCATCAACTTCTGCAAAGTGGCTTCTGTCTGGTCATTCAGGTCACCCCTGGATCCAACTGATATAGGGGGAAGAATCTCCCAACCTGCTAGATATCTGGTACGAGTTTGTGTTCTCTAAAGTCAAAGAATAAATTTTGGGAACAATAGAGCAAAATATATTTATGGCAGGAAAGAGAACTTCTTCTGCCTGAGAGAGAGACAAAAGGAGTCCCCCGTGGGTTGCCAAAGAACCTGCCATTTTAGGGACTTTTATAAAGTAAATTTAGGATGCAAGGCAGGTCCAAGTTGGGAAGCATGACAACTCACAGGCTGGGCATGAGGTAGGACAAAACTATGATCAACCAATAAGATTAGTATAATTGCTCAGGTGTGGTTTGGGGTTTTGCAAGGGGAACAATATAATACAGGACACATATTTTATAAGATTATTTATAATATTCACTCAAAGAATCATATACAAGTGTGCAGAAAATCTGTCTACACACTAAGAACCAAAGAATTCAGCTGAGGGCATGGATCCCATGATAATGTCTTGCATGAGTCCAGCTGAAGACCTAGAGCCAATAACAACACCTCCTATGAGGCCAGCGGGAGGCCCAGAGCCCACAATGTCTCACCCAGGCCTGTTTCACAGATCTGCTCTGGGAAGGCCCAGAGGTCAGTGGTAGAAGCTAGAAAGTCTGTGCCAGTTGGATGAAGGATCTGTGCTAGCAGGCTGAGTTGTCTGCAATGGAGCCAGGAAGCAAGATGCAAAGAACCACAGCCTCCCCAAAAGCTACCACAGCCATCCTCAGCAACAGTGAGGTCTGAGCTCCTCCCATGATGAGGAAAGCCAAGTTCCCATCAGGGAGGCCAACACAAGCTTCTCCAGGAGGCTAAGCAGTGCACCATCTTCCCCTCCAAAGCCAGGAATTGATGCTCACAGTGAAGACCAGAGGTCCTCCAAAGTGAACTGAAGCCATTCTCAGCAACAACAAGGTCCCGAGCTCTTTGGAAGCTGAAACAGCCAAGTTCATCAGGAAAGCCAGCATGACAAGCTCCTGCAACAGAACCAACAGTTCCTTATAGTTTCTCTCAGCTCCCAACAGCCTTCCTTTTTCTTCTCCGGCTCTGCCTCTTTATGCTGCTGGCAACAGTCCTCAGGTGGGCCTCCCATACCTAGCACCACGATTACTCAGTTCAACTGAGGGTTACAAGTTGACCACCAGTTGTCAATCCACCACATCAGGTAAAATTGACTAAATTGGGATCAAATGGGGAAGAAAATCACATAGCAAGCAGACATGAATACAGAACAGGGGCTTTTCCTGTAGTGGGTTGAGTTAGTGACTCTTCCTGGCTTTCTTAAGGTGATAGAGACCTATTTAGAATAACAATCCCTGATGTTTACCCTTCGGGAGGTATGTGGGTGCATTTGTTTTATCTTTTGTCTTGAGGTTTGGCCCACAGCAGAGACGCCTGTCTTTCCCACAGTTGCAGAGTATCTCATCTTTGTACTGGTTCCTTTGAGGGCCTGGCCCTACCTAACGGCCTATATTTCTATCTAACTCAGCTGCCTACAACACCATCTTCACCTCTCATTCCAAATCACCCTCCGCCTCCATGTCATCACATTGGGAAGGAGGCGGGAGAGGGTGCCCCATTGCGCAGGCTGCTGGCCCTGTGCCAGTCTGCCCTTCTGTATCCCATGGAACTTGGCCTCGCCCTGTCCACAGGACTTCTCTCAGTGCCTGGGCATCTTTTCCTTCTTCCTTAAATTCCTGAGCTTATTGTGAAAACAGTTTTAGACTTTTCTGGAGAACAGCACATCCCTCTATTGCATCCTTCATCATTTTTTTGATGTTTCCTTGGTGTTTTGAGCTGATTCTAAAGAGTTCTTGTATTTCATCTCCTACAACTGCAGGCAGGGCTTTTGCTGCATACTAGAAGCTGTATTCATTTTTTGAATGACAGCCATAAGCAGACTTTGAATAAAAGCTTTCGGGTTTTCTTTGTACTTCTTTCTGAGTAGGTCTTTCTGTTACGAGATAGATGTGTGACATTGTTTGCTGCCAAATTTAGTGTTTGTAAGTTTTTCATAAAGCCTTGGATTATTTCAGTCTTCTTTAGGCTTTTGTGATCAAAACCATGCTTTCAGAGATGTTATCTTTCTTTTATTCGGCTTTAAAAAGCCTTTTAGCATATTCATTTTATTTCTCCTCTCAGTCAAGTGACTTACCATGAAACCAGCCATAGCAATACTGCCAGTGGGAACCTGCATGACCAGGATCCTGTGAAATCTCTGTCCCCCACCGGAGCTTCATCACTGTTCCCAGGAGGAGCTGGAAGTGGAGTCTGCAGCTCTGGGCAGGCCATCCACGGGCCCGAGCTCCTGCAGGCCCTGGCTGCTACTGCCCTGCTAGGAGAAGAAATGGTGCTCAACACCAGGGAAGGCCCTCACCCGAATACCAGCAGGTACCTGGGATTCGAGGCAGACACCAGTTTGGAGGCATGGGCAGTCCCGTGCTTTCTGTGGTTGAGGCAGGAGTGAGAGCAGTTTTTGAGCATTTTAAGAAAGACATGTGAAGCTCTCGGGAAGCCATAGGTGACCTGTTCAAGCATCTGGGCACTCCAGGCTTGTCTTCGTTACTTCTCTCTCACTGCTGAGACAAAATACCTAATGCCCAGAATTAAGGAAGGAAAAGTTTCTTTAGCTCACAGTTTGTGGGGGTTTTAGTCCATAATCAGCTGGTTCCAACACAGGAAAGCTGGCACAGGGGCAACAGTTCAAGACCACAGAAGACAGCAAAGCAACTAGAGCAAAAGGGAGAG
>NW_004955482.1:3037595-3161993 GCF_000276665.1 Chinchilla lanigera | reverse complement strand
TGTCTGACAGCGCGTTCCCGTGTCCGATCGGCGCCATTCGGAATGACCAAGGTGTGGAATCCACAGAGATGTCACTGGTGGATGAAGGGATGAAGAGCACACACCCTCATACACACACACACCCTCACACACACCCTCACACACACGCACACTCTCATGAACACGAACACCCTCACACACACACCCTCAAAACCCTCATACATACACCTTCACACACACCCTCACACACCCTCACGCACGCACACACACCCCTCACACACACGCACGCACAAAAAGAAGCACACACCTAGCTTCGAGGTGGCAGCTGTCCAGGTTGAAGAGGGCGACACCCCTCTAGGTGCCCGAGGGCAGGTGTGGAGCTCAGTCCTGCCTGGGCTGCAGGAGGAGCCTTGGTTGCTGGAGCTCGGGGGACCCAGGAATCCCTGGGATCAAAGCTCCTGACCACGCAGCAGTCCGCTAACTGGAGAACGGCCCGGTCCTTGGAGTCCGTGGGGGAGGGGAGAGGGGCGCGCACACCTGCGGCCACAACCTGGTTTCCCAGCGCCATCTAGTGGGCACACCTGGGACTGCCACCGTGATGCCCGCCCTTGGAGCGGAGGTTAAAGGCGCTCAGAAAAGTGCCCTCTTGACCATTTGTGAGATCAGAGCCATTCAGAAAACGGTTTGCTGGGCTGTGCAGCAAGCCACGAAACGACAGCCAATTGGAGCGTTTCCTTGCTGTGGGTTTGGGGCGGGCTGACGCACAGCTCTTGCACTCTGGGATCAGGTTCTAACAAGTACTGTGACTGCTATTGTACAGTATGAAATAATTTCAAGTCTGCCATAACTGGAGAGTCTCTCTTCTAACCACACTTGGACACTAACAAAAGGAGGTTGCTGGCATGCACTGTATTCGTTGCGATAAAGAAAAACAAAAACAAAAACAACAACAACAACAAAAAAAAACTGCCTGTCTTCTCCTCCTCCGGTCCTCCAGATGAGCTGCGGAGGTTGTTCGGGTAAGAATCACACCTGCACTTTACAAGAAAGGGAGCCACGGATCTGCTAGGTCACTGGGCCTAAGACTACTCAGTAAGATTTAAACTACAGGACCTGGGCTCCTCTTACTCACAGCTCCTCCACCTTTCCCCAGCTGTGGAGCAGAGTTGCTTCCTTTACAACCCACGTGGATGTAGAGAACACCCATGGACCCGGGTTCAGGACAGGTGCTTCCAAGCAGAAGCTCAGAACTACGAGCAGGTGGAGTTTGGGAGCAGCCTGAGGCCTCTCCGCCCTCAGGAACGTTTGTATATATATGACTGCAGGTCATGATAAAAAATCCAGTTCACCTGTCAACAGAAAAGGTGATTGCTGACAGAAAATGATTGCTTCGCAATACAGAATCCAGAATTTTTTACCATCTATAAAGGGATGTAAACCAGGAGCATAAAATTCTTCCCATAATTGTTCTCAATTTACCATTCAGGGCTCATCGCCCAGGAAAACAGAACAATTCCAGGACCGAAGCCTTTGATGGATGTGCTGCACGGAGCCTGTTTTGGGAGCTTGGTCATAAATATTAATGGTATTGACAGAGCATTAGAAATATGTCAAGCCACATCCCCGCCAGAGAGGAACCCAGTACCTACACCCGGTTCCTCTGGCGGACAGCTGCCCCAGCTGTCCCTGAACGGGCTCGGCGGTGCCTGTTCTCCCCTTTGCATACAGAATTTGCACATCAGCAAAAGTTTTTCCTATTTCCCAGTCAGCAGCACCACGCACCTCAATGTATTCCCCCTTCTGCTTTCCTACTTAGCTGGTTTCAACCTGCGGCCTGGGCACGGTCCCTTTGCACTTCTGCGTGTCCAAATGTGCAGTAGGAGTGGGATGGAGGCCTGAGTCCTGTCGTGGGAGCACGTGGCAGTGAGCTTACTGGATGTGCTCGGGGGTGCAGCGTGCTGGGTCCCAGCTGCGAGCTGTCGCGACGCATTGGGAGCCTCAGAAGAGCCTGGTCCACAGGACGGCAACTGTGCACAGCGGCATTTGTGAAGGGCATGGCATTAGTGTCTGTACTGGCCGGCTTTGCTGTGCCTGGCCTGTGGCAGTTGGAGTGGAGCTTCAACTTGAGTGGCTTTGGAATGTCTTGGGAGGGTTGGTAAATTACCCTACTAGGTGTGTCTTGGTGGGTGACGGAGGTGGGGCCTTGGGATCTATGTCTGGTCCATCACCCTTTCCCCTCTGGTACTGCCCCTGTTCGGCATCCAAATAGCCATGTGCTAAGCAACTTTGCCCCACCACATTCTTCCACCATGGTGTGTCTGCCTTCAATTCAGTCAGCCATGGGCTGAATGCCCCAAACCATGAGTCAACCTAAACATCTCTTCCTTTACACTGTGGGAGCCAGGAGTGTGTCCAGTGGTGATTAAGCCAATGCATGGAACAGATCCCACCACTCACAACTTAGATGGGGGAGGTCTACTTTGGGTCATGGCTGCAGTCCACGGCTGGCTAATCAAAGACAGGAGCACAGCAGGAGGATGTGGGTAGCAAAGCTGTCTGGTTCTTGACAGTAGCAAAGGAAAGAAGGGGAACTGCACCAGAGAGGAAAGGGCCAGGGATCAAATGTAGGCCACGAGGTCATGCACTTGTGGCTCACCCAGTCATACACAGAAGTGTGACTTTCTAATCCAGCAGGGAGTACCCAAGCCAATCAAGTTAACACTGAACCTTAACTCTCAGTGTCACCCAGCAGACATGCCTCCCAATGGTAGTTCACAGGGCATATCCACCAGGCGACCTGGCGCTGGGGAGAAACACAGGGACCACTGGCGAAGGAAGGGGGTCAGTGATATAGGGAATGATTTAAGTTGCTGACTCAGCAGCCCGAGCACTTAAGTTATGTTTGCTTGTTAAAAACACCTGGCACTTAACCACATAAGCTACACTGCTTAGCTATGACATCAAAGGAACAAATTGGACTCTATCAAAATTAAAAAGTGTTTTGAAGATGATTTTTTAAAAAACTTAAAAAGATACCCAAGAAGACAGCAGATATTAGTAATGCAGTTATCCTGGCTATCCTCTGTATACATGTACATATTTTTCCCTCTTCCTTTTTTCTTTTTCCTCTCCCCTCCTTCATCCCAGATGCTCCTTCCTATTGGAGCAGTTTCTTTTCCCTTTCACAGTATCTATTGTACTTTTCAGATTTTATTTGCTCTTTCAGGTTTTTGTAGTAAGGAGGAAACACAATGTTTATACATGTGAGTCTGTTTTATTTCACTGATGAGTATGGTCTCCAGTTGCATCCATTTACCTATAAAAGCCTCTAGTTTATCATCTTTCTTTATAGCTGAGTAGTACTCCATTGTATAAAAATACCACATCTTTTTTATCCGTTCCTCTGTTGACGGTCATTTGGGTTGTTTCCATGATTTAGCTGTGACTAATATCTATTGGTTTATTGAAAGGAACAGTTAATGTATAATTGTTTGATCAATCTTGCATGCCTATATCTGGTTATATGTACAACCATTTTGAAGATGACATTATGTAATATAGCAACCAGTGTTAATATGCTATCAGTATGTTTTGAAATTTTGTATCATTTTTATTGTTCTTTATGCTGTTTTGTTTATGTATTTGTTTTTGTTATTTTGTTTTTCTAAATGAAAACCAAAATTTATATGTATATATAAGGATAGCTGGAATAGGTGTATTGCTGATGTCTGTGGTTTATTGAAAGAAACAGTCAATGCTTAAATTTTTCTTTTTTCTCTTTTTTCTTTTTTGTCTTTTTGAGACAGGGTCTCGCTATGCAGTTCAGGCTGGCCTTGAGCTCACTTTGTAGTCCAGGCTGGCCTCGAGTTCACAACAATCCTCCTGCCTCAGCCTCCCTTGTGCTGGGATTACAGGCATGTGCCACCATGCCCAGCAAAACTTTCTTTTTTCTTGACCAATTTGGCACACTTGACTTTGGTAATCAGAATGACTGATCTGAAAGCAACAATGTCCAGTATAAGAACCATTGTTGAACTCCTACCATCTTGTATGGGGAAGCTCTGCATCATTTCCAATGTTTTTTTTTTTTTATTACTTGTTACTGTGTTTGATTGTTTGGTCAATCTTACATTCTTATGTCTGGTGCACTGAGCAACTTTGTTGAAGATAACAGTATGTAATGTAGCAACCATTGTTAATTCCTATCATTTTGTTTTGAGGTCATGTATCATTTTTGTTGTTTTGATTTTGTCTTCATTGTTATTTTGTTAGTTTTTTTAATTTTTAAAATAAAAAAATACAAAAAAGAAGAAGAAGACAGCAGAAAGTATTTGTAAACCACTTACAGAACTGAAGCCTTACATCTAGAATGGAGAAAGAACTTAAAATCCAGTAAAAAATAAAACAACAAAAACCAATCAATTCAAAAATAGAAGAAAGAAATTAGATACTTCACCAAAAGAGACCTGTGGGTGGCAAACACAGTTCCTGAAAATTATTTCCTGTGCTATTCTACAAGATTTATAGTGCTTTTAGATTTTAAACACTCTCTGGCAAGGTGTACTCTCCCCACAAACTGAACCCTCACTATTGCTGATGGGAACAGCACCTGTCCGCCTTATCCAAGAACCAGCAGACCCTGGTGGCTTGCACTGAAGCGATCAAATTTATTCGTTCACCAGACTTTAACCGTGCCAAGCATTGGTTTGGTGTTGGGGTGACAGATGTGGACAAAATACCCAGGAACTCCATCTCACCTCGCTGTGTGGTGAAGAAGGTAAATGATGAATCCTGTATCTCAGATGGGCACCAGGCCCATTGAGGACACAAGGAAGGGCAATTAGATGGACAGAGAGCAAAACGTGAGGAGGGACATGGGGTCCCTGTCTCAGCCAGGTGGCCAGGGATGATCTCCCTCTTATGAATGCGTTGAACCAAATGGAGGAAGGAGCCAGACATGTCAGCATTTAGGAAAATGTGTTTTAATTAAAGAGCAGGGTTGAGTACATGGACCCAGGGGTGCAGAATTCACTGTAGGAAAATCCTCGGGAGGCGTCTTGGTTCCAGTATCCAGCTTCAGCTATGGTAATGAAAACTGCCCAGACTGCTCCTGGACTCCAATACTTAAGTCTCAGAAAATAACAGCAAACCAGCAAGGAATGTGTGTGGGCACTTCCTGATGTGCAGAATCTGACACTGCCAACACACACACAAAGCAAGGCACACGGAGACCTGCACTGGCGTGTGAAGGTGTCCTTGCTCACCCTCAGAAAGGGCAGCGCTGAGACGTGAGCAGCCAATGCTGCGGTACGAGTCAGGGTGCACCGCTGTTGGCTGCACACAGGGGGTTCCGAGGGAGGCTGTGCAGATGTGCCCGGCTCCATCTGTCCTGAATGGCGGATCTCCCTCATGGGGCCCCTCAGGAGGTACAGGGAGGTGAGGGGAGATGATCTCAGAACAGCTCCTCCAGAGCCTCCCGTCCCTACGTTCCAAGAGGTCCACACAATGTTCTCCAGAGTCTCAGATTAGCTACAACCAAGTATTCTCGCAAGTGGCCACCAGGACCCCAGGATGGACGCACTCCTCTGTAGGTAGTCCTTCTGCTTTGTCACCCCCATGATCCACCCGAGGGAAAGCAGTCATTTTGGGGTCCTAGAACCTTCCCAGAGTGGCCCCTGCATATAATCATAAGAAGGGCTTCAACTAAACTCAAGGGAAGGAATCCAGTCTCCTCCAAGCCAGGGAAGCAAAACACAGGCAGTTTAACGGGCTCTGGAGCCTTCCGGCTTCAGCCGGTCAGGTCCCAGAAAGGCTGTTGGGGCCCACCCATCTGCATTTAAGGCTTGCCAATCCCTGGCCCCTGGAGACTCTCAGGGCTACCCCAACTGACAAGGGGCTGGTCCTGGGCATAGAGGGCAGCTGCTCCTGCCGCGTGTCCCGGGACATCCCAGTGGAGCCCTTCCCACAGCATGATGCTCAGCCCTGCTGTGCCCACAGATGGAACCAGCACAGGACAGGGCTCCCGGGACACCATCGGCAGCACCCACCCGAGAGGGGCTCCGCAGCAGGCTCTAAAGGGTTTCCAGGGAGTCACTACGGAAAGCAGGTAAATGAAGTATAACTTAAGTGTATTTTCCTCTGTTAAACAACCTTGTCAGGTGCTTGGCAAATGGTAGATTGACAAATATTCTGTGTTCCCCTCACTATGCAATGCATGCTTAGCCTACCTGATGACACCTTTACTGAAAACCAGTTTCTCACCATTGCAAGAGGGACGATGCCCACGAAGGTGGTCTGGCTGATGAAGATCTCAGAGACGACCAGCTCGCTCATGGAGTCCTCAACTGGGTACTCCACCTGCCAGGTGATCAGCATGCTGGGCCCCAGCCAGGTCACTGCTGTTGTCGACTCCAAAGTCCACTTGCAAGATCTCATGGAAGGAGCCATTTGGTCTGGAAAATAAACACATTAAAGTCCAACTTCAAGCATATAACTCAGCAGAATGTCAAAAATGCAATAGATTGCTGCATTTCTACCCATCAGCCAAGAGGATGATTGCCAGCTTCACCCAGGCTCGTGCAGTGTGGAAAGAACGAGTTCACAGCTGTCCTCTGTGCCCACACCACCCTCTCCTTCTCCCTGGAAAGAGCCTGCTCTGCTCCGCGTTAGGACCTCGGACATCACTGCATCTCTGGTCTCATCGCACACAGCGACCCCTCCCAGCCTGCACAGCCTACATCGCAATCCAGCACCACACACAGGGGAGGGGGAACCCCCCAGCCAGCCCAGCACCACCCCAATCTCAAGACCCGTCCTGATTCTAGCCCTTTCCGTTTCTTCTCAGCTGTGTGTGTGTGGACCAATGATTCCATCTCGCTGAGATTCAGGATTTGTGGAGACTGTGGTGATGTCATGTGCTCGAAGGACCATCATGAGGCTGATCAAGACAAAGGACTTCAGAAGTGAGGAGATTTATTGTGTGAACTGTGAGTGGCAGAGGGGGTCACGTTCGATTTTTTTCTCTCATTGGCTCCGAGTGGGATTAGCTGCCCATGAGAAAACCCAGTCTACCTCAATTCATGCTATAGCTCGTTGTATGTGTTTTTGTGGGAGAGGGCAGGGGAGGTGGGCAGGGCACACAGAGGTGGAAAGACGAGTCATTCTTAATATTTTAAGTACAGGAAGGCTCTTAAAATCTGTTATATTCAAGAAGTTACTGAGATGAGAGCCGAGACAAAGCGCCATCTACTGTGGGAGCCCGAGGACTTCTCCCCGCCCTCTTCACCTCCCACATCTGCTCCACCTAATGGAAGGAGGTGAGAATAGAGAAGATGACTGGCGGTGAGCTAAGTCCGAGTCACTCAAAGCAGCTGATTTCTCAGAGCCTCTTCCCCGCCACTGGGGCCAGGTGCACACCGCAGTCTGGTCCTCAAATGTCAGCCCTTGAGGACATCGTTTTGAAAAGGAGCTCGCTGTGCCCCTCTTGTCCTAAGGAATTCTTCCACCATGGACAGCTCCCTTGCACCTGTGAGGTCCCAGGGAACACGTGTGTGCACCCCACGCTTTACCATCCACTTTCCGAATAGGCCATGAGGTTCCAGAGACTGGGCTTCTGTCACCCCCACTTCCTGTCCACCTTTCCCCACCCCAAGGTTCCCACGTGGGCAGAACTCCTCCACATTGCCACACATCAAGTCCCGTCTTTTCTGGATGGGCCAGGGACACTTTCCAGAGAAAGGCCACTGCCAAGGCTGTCCTTGGATGGCATCTGGGACCGTGGCTTTGAAGACAGCCCCCACCATCCTCTAGTGATTAAGAGGGGCTGCTTTGGCCACAGTTGTTTCTAGGAGCTATGTGCTTTTTGCTGGCCACCTGCTTTCCCTCTGGGATTTGGACTTGTGTGAAAAATGTGCCCGGCAGCAGGTGCCCAGGTGGCCAGCTCCTAGTGGGTGCTATTGAGCTTCTGTGTGGCAACAGACAGCAGGTCACCTGTGTCCTCATGAGGCACCGAGAGGAAGTGACACGGCTCTTGTGACTCCTCCGAAGCCTGTTCCTAGCTCCCTCCCGACATCCATTTCCAGGTGCATTTCTACCTTTGCTGGGTTTTCTTTGTGTCCTTTCCCTGTGGTGTCACATTCAGGAGGGTGACTGTATGCTGAGTCCTCCAAACCCTTTTCTGGGAACCTGAACTGAGGCTGTGAGCAGCTCACCAGGGGAACCTCACCTGTAATGCAGGTACGCACCTTTCCCCAGGTGCCCCAGGGCCCTGAAGGAAAAGGAGTATCTGAGCCAAGCCCTGGTGTCCATTGTGGCTGTGCCCCAAACATTAGCAAGAAGGAGCAGGGGAGAGAGCAGCAAAGAGAGGGAGGGACAGGCGTCCCGATATCACAATAACCGCTTAGGTAAGGGGAGGCCAGCACATCGGGAGGGAATGGCCATGGAAGACAGCTCGCTATACTCAGGGAGTACACATGGAGGGTGCGTGGCAGCCAGAGGACACAGGGAAGCATGGGGCCCCCTGGGGTGCAGAGGTGCAGGGGGCCACTGCAGGCAAGGGCTGTGCTCTGGTTTCCATGGGATGTGGGTGAGGTAAGTGAGCAAGCTTAGGGCTGGCCAGCTGGAGGATCCAGGTCACGTGGGAATGCAAACTAGGCCAGGTGCCTGGACCCGCCCTGGGGTAGTTAAGATGGGTGAATGAAGAGTGGCCCCAAGTGTGACTGCCTGGTAGCGGAAGTGTTGGGAGAGTGGACCCTGGCTTGGTTGGCTTGGGTTTGAGGAACACACTCAAGGGTTTGCTCTGGGAGGATTACTTCTGGAAGTGGCTCACCCTGAGAGGGGCAGTTGCTTAGTGGTGCCTGTATCTGTGGGAAAATGAAAACCAGAATCAAATCTAACCCAGGGTGAATGGTTATTATGGACCAATTCAGTAGCCTGTCACAATGGTCTACATCCTGTCATTTCTCCGTGTATCAGCCAGAATGTCAATAATGTTTGGAGAGAGAGAGAGAAGAGAGAGAGACAGAGAGAGAGAGAGAGAGAGAGAGAGAATCAAATTGTCACAGAACAGTCATCTCAAACCCTAGAATCACACCGTAGCACACAGTAGAGAGAGATGCATATCACCAGGAGCACCTAGTGGCTGAGTCTGAGGGAGAGAGAGAAAGAAGACAGACAGATAGACAGAGACAAAGACGGAGACAGAGACAGAGACAGAGAGAGGCTGCTGTCCCTCACACAGCTGACTTCGGGGTGACGGACCTGAGCCTGTGCTAGGCTGAGCTGCTGAGGGAAGCCTGCAAGAGGAGCCTAATTTCCTCCTGGAAATGAGACAGGAAATGCTGCCGCTGGTATCTGGCCCGTCTGCCCCCACTGTGAGCCATTTGCTCCTGAGCATTAGCTTAAGCACTGACCGCAAAGCGAGTAGACACTGAATGACTACAGTAAATAAAGCCCCAGAATAGAAGCAACTGATCACTGAGTGCAGATGCAACCTGAATCTACGTGAGGGGGCGGAGGGGCAGGGTGAGGAGAGGAGACCCTGAACTGCCACTTAGCTTCTGGGGATGCAGTGTCTCCACTGGTAAAAAGAAGAGGTTAAAGTAGAGCAGTGGCTTTGGAAGCACTTTAAGTAGCAGACCTTATCTTTACTATGAAGTCATGTATAGGAATAGAACATGCAGTGGCTTGGAGCCATTTACATACTTAACTTCCAGGAATGCAGATAGTGTACTGTTAGTCACAAGAGCAGGCTGGGAGAAGGACTGAAGAACAGAGGAGGAGGAGGAGGAGAAGATGAGGAAGAGGAGGAAGCATGAATTATCTAAGTATTTTGGCAAAGTACTCCCTATCTCAGTCAAAGTGAGAGTCTTGCATAGACTTTGGGCTGAGGGGCAAAGACCCACCATCTCCTGTAGGACTCAGCCACCGGGTGCTCCTGGTGACGTGTTCCTCTCTCCACACTGTGATCCTAGGGTTTGAGATGACCATTTTGTGACAATCTGGTGCCGAGCCTACATTAGCTGGTTGTCAGCCCAGGACCTCTTCTACACCGAGAGGAAGGGCTGGCTGGGCTGGCCTTCTAGATACAAGGTGGACTGAGATATTCTGTGTCTGTCTTTTCTTCAGTTCCTCCCCAGCTGAATTTTCATGGATTATTTTGCTCCTAGGCTGTTTTTAGTTCATGAGCCAAACTTAGAACATAGCTCTATTCCAGCACTGCACTGCATGACAGTGAATAGTGCAGCTGTCCTGCAGAGCTCAGGGAAGGCAGCTAATGGTCCTGCCTTGTTTGCTCCCTTTATTCCAAGAATTCTAGAGCATTGTCATGTACCTGGGGCTTCTGTGGAATAGATTCCAATGAAAATATCAATGGTATACCTCACAGACCTAGAGAAAACATTCCTAAAACTTATCTGGAACTGGAAGAGACCCAGAATAGCAAAAGCAATCCTGGACAATAAAGACAAGACAGAAGGTATCATAATCCCTGATTTGAAATTATACTACAAAGCTACTGTGATAAAATCAGCATGGTATTGGAAAAAAACAGACATGAAGATCAGTGGAACAAACTGGAAGATGCAAACACAACCACAAAGGCACTCAGCCACCTTATCTGTGACAGAGGGACCAAACATGTTCACTGGAAGAAAGATAGCCTCTTTAATCAATGGTGTTGGAAAAACTGGCTCTCCACATACCAAAGACTAAAACTAGACCCAAGCCTATCACCATGCATCAAAATAAGGTCAAAATGGATTAAAGATCTAAATATTAAAACAGAAACACTAGATCTAATGGAAGAGAAAGTAGGTGGAAATCTTGAAGACATAGGGGTAGGTAGAGAGTTCATGAACAAAAACCAAACTGCACAGGAAATACTTCAAAGAGTCAACAACTGGGATCCCATCTTATTGAAAAGCTTTTGTACATTTAAAGAAATTACCAGCAGGGTGAAAAGAAAACCCACAAACTGGGAAAGAACTTTACCCAACTGCCCTTCAGACAAAAGATTTCTATCTAGGACATATAAAGAATTAAAAAAAATCAGGCCTCCAAAATTCAAAGACCCAATACAAAAATGGGCATCTGAGATGAACACACACTTCTCACATGAAGAAATACAAATGGCAAATAAATGCAAGAGTCAGAAAACTATGCACTACCCAAGCTTTTGTTTGTTCATTTGCAGTACAACTGTCTAGTTATTTATTTATATTTAATTGTACATATCAATGGGTCAAAGTGTGACATTTTGATACATATACACAACACATAACAATCAAGTCTGAGTAATTAGCATATTCATCACAGCAAATGTTTATCACTTTTTGATGTTGGGAACATTTCAAGTCCTCTCCTGTAGCTACTTTGAAATCTATCTTTAATGTAAACTTGTTGATGTTAATAACTCAAAAATCCTCTGCTTCAGTTGATCAGCCGAGTTTTCCCATGTCCTTTGCTTCACTATCCCAGGCCTTTTGCCAAGACACCACTTTTTTTCCTCACCTTTAAGATCATCTGATCCACCTGGCCATGATGACAAAGTCACACTTGCCCTGTTTCCTCCTCCATTTGTCGCTGCTGGCTTGGTGCCTGACAATGTGTAGGGATTCAGTCAGTGTTTGTTTAATTGATTGAATCGACTCAATTTCCTAGCAGAACACCCTGTAACATTCCAGGGATGTAATTTTCATTCTGGGAAACAAGGAGGTAACAGTTCACTGAATTTTGATCCATGTTCTTACATCTAGCTGGCATGCGTATTCCTATAAAGAAACCACCTGAACAAGGAGAGGGAATGGACTCTGTTCAGAAGCTAGGCTGTCCCCACCCATCAGTCCAGAACTCTCACTGCTGTGCCAGGTCCTAGTTGCTATGTGTCAAGTCCCCATAGGCAGTGTCCTAAGCAGTGCATGTTTGTTCTGTCTTTGTGGATCAAGGGTCCTCGGCCCAGGGTGTGTCAAGGCTCAGGTCAAAGTGCTGTCTGGGCTGTGTTCCATCTGATGACATAAGCAAGGAAGAAACTCCCTGTGTCTCTCCCAACTTGCCAGAGCTCATTTCCTGAGTGTTGTGTGATCTGTGGCAGCTTCTTCTCCAAGTCAGTAACAGAAAGAGAGCAAGGTCTGGAGATCTATGAACGAAGACCCTGTTGAAGGGCTGCACTGATTAGGTCAAGACCAACTTGGGTCTTCTGTTGATTAACTTAAAGCCAACTGATTAAAGCTTTTAATTACATCTGAAAATCCTTTCACCTTTGGTTTATACCATGACATGATTGTGATGCTGGTGTCTCTTTGCTTTGCTATATTGCAGGAGACAGAGATGAGTCTCCTGTTCTGCCTTCATTTGAGGGGAGAGGTGTGAGCACAGGTGTGATTGTTGGTGTCACCCTGGGATGCTGCAGCCACAGTTATTTACAATATTCAGAAGATTTGTTCTCATTAGTGAGGGAAAAACAAGCACTTAATTAAATGCTGTGTTGGTCTCCTCAGAGAAATACTTAAAAACATTCCAAAAGGATAAAATAATTTCATGTTAATGGATGCACCCAACAAAGCTGAAGAATACTGTTTAAAACTTTTTAAAAACTCTACCAAGTTGACATGTGTGTCTGCTATGCAACCTATAATTTCTAAGCATTCAAGGAAGTCTAAAAATGTGACCCATCATAAGGACAAAGCCAGTCGGTGGAGATAAGGAAGGTTATAGGTGACTTGTGCAATGAGCAGGAATTTCACAGTTATAACTACATTATGCAGGCTCAGAAAGCTGTGAGACATCGTGTATGTAACAGAGACCTGAAAGAGATCATTTATAGAAGTAATGCCTTGAACTTCTAGAAACATAAATTATATATGTGAGACAAAAATAGTATCAGATGTCAAATAATATGTAACAGCAAGTTGCACATTTCATAAATGTTGGTGACGATTGTAATAACTATCTCAGTATATTAGTCAGTAATCTCCAGAAACAGACCAATAGAAGACAGAGAGAGAGATATCATATATATATGAGGAAATAATACAATGCATATTAAATTATTTCCACCAGCTGGTGCGCTTTTTTTGTTGCAGCCACACATTTCTCATTTGGTCAGTTCTGCTGTTGCTGTTTTAATCTCAAGTACATTTTCCCAGCGTAAACACTCAAAGAAATTCTCCATCTGACTCTTTAATCAGGGCCTAACAAACCATTGCCCTACTTCCAAGTTGCAGGAGAATGCCCATGCGTCCTCCCTCCCTTGCTTTCTCCGAAGATTAGTATTTTTAAGTAAAATCTACCTCTGTAGACCGGTCTGAGTGGCTTTCCTTTTGCTTAGCCGACATTTTCCCAGAGTTGGAAACAATAAATCTTGGTAATGAGCAAAGTGCTTTGGTACCTCCACTCCTTCAGTCGCCCCATCCAGGGTGATTTCTCAAGCTAACAATTTTCTCTCACTCCCAGCCCAGCCAGCTTTATTGGCATCACCATGACAAGCCCAGAGACAGATGAGACAATGGTGATAATTATTTTTTTCCTTGCCTGTGTCTTTCTGACAGTGCACTGAACCTTTTGCAGAAACGATGGCTCAGAACCATTTCAAGCTAAGTCCCTAATCGCAACTTTTAGAATTTGTCTCTTTTGTTTTATCTTAGAATCACCCTTGATAAAAAAGTCTTATTATGCTAAGTGATGGGTTAAACTCATTTCTATTTGCATTTCCCTACATTAGAAAGACCTCTTGGTCCAGGTGGTTATGCAGTAGTGTGATAGATGCTGCTGATCAGCTGAGCGGAAGGACGATTGCATGCTGTGAACTCTGCCTGTGGGCTCTGGGTGATGATTTTGGGGGAGTAGTCATGGGTCTCTGTGGTTATACCTGGGGGATTTGTGTTTTAATTTGTATAACACGGTGTCAGGTTTTGGATAAATAATATATTCCAAGGACTCAGAATTGAAAAGCTTTAAAGCAGGTACAATGACAGCCTTGATCCTCCACTGCCTTTGAAACCCACAGTCAAAAAGCACTGCCCTTCTCCTGGCTGGCCTTCCAGAATTGGTCCATGCATCTACAAGAAGCACTTGTAGGACCCTTTGTCTCGTCTACACATAAGTAGTGCATGTTCTGTATTCTGTTCTGCATCCACTGACTCTCTGGGAAGGAGAGCTCCGGTTGCTTCCCTCGCTGACAAGGGAGTGGTGAATGATGACAAATTCAGGTCCCTGGTCCTGATAGCCCAGGCCAGTAAGGACAGCTGTCCTGTGCCCCCAAGAGGGCAGTGGCCAGCGGTGCTCAAGACCAGGAGCCCTGGCAGGGGAGCATCCAAGATCCGTGCTGGAGACATATTGAATGCAGCACTCATTTTGGGCAACGTTATTGTAGCCACAATAAAATTTACCATTTTATATCAAGCACATGAGCTGTAATCTATGTAAAATAAAATTCTCCAGTGTTGTTGGGTTTCCATTTAAACGCACACTGGTGAAGGTTCAGGATCAAGTAGTGCCCATGATAAGGACAAAATATTCCTTTCACCCCAAAAGCTCCCATTTTCCCTTGTAAGCAAACCTTCCCCCACCGCCCTACCCCACCAGCACCGATGTGCTCTTATGGTTTTGACATTTTGAAAACTGCATGTAAATGGCACAATAAAGTATGAAGCCATTGGCGTGCTTTTCAACTAGGTGACCTTCTGAGATTCAACCATACTCTTTCACCTTTAATATTATTTTTTAGAGTTGAGCAGTGTCCATTAAATGGATGTACCCCCACTTGACTATAGATGTATTAACTCAGGGACCTTACATTGTTTTGATTTCTGTAGTTTCTAGCTTTTAGCTATAAT
The DNA here is from genome assembly GCF_000276665.1 of Chinchilla lanigera. Taxonomy (NCBI): domain Eukaryota; kingdom Metazoa; phylum Chordata; class Mammalia; order Rodentia; family Chinchillidae; genus Chinchilla; species Chinchilla lanigera. Next base: position 3,147,183 of record NW_004955482.1, on the reverse strand, counting down.
GAGCAAAGCTTTACTAATATATGTATTCAAGTCTTTGTGGGAATGTCATGTTACAGTGTTTTTGTTAAGTATCTATGAGTGAGATTGTCGGGTCTGCGTTCAGCTGTATAGGAAACTGCCAGACTGTTTTCCAAAGTGTCTGTGCAAGTTTGCATTCCATCCAGAAATATGAGATCTAGTTGCTCTAAACCCTAATTTGAATTGCTAATTTTAGCTATTCTAATGAGTGTGCAGTGATAGCTCACTGTGGTTTTAATTCACTTTCCTCTACTGACTAGTTCTGCTGAACATAATCTCATGTACTTAGGAGTTATTTGTATATATTCTTTGTTGCAGTAATTATTCCAATACTTGGGGTACTTTCTAAATGGATTGTCTGTTTTCTTAGTATTACATTATTAGGAATCCTTGCTGTGTGAGATAATGTGGAGCCCTGATGATATGAGTGGTAAAAGAATTTACCAAGACCGGAGTAAGCAAAGAGCAGATTCATTGAACCCACCATCAGAGAAAGCAGCAGGCGAGTTCCCAGGGAGAGGGCTGCACCTTCTGGGACAGGTGCAGAGCATTTATGAGTTCTGTGAGCCTGAAAAAAGATTGCAGATGAGCCAGACAGGCATGGATGAAGAATCTTAGGGAGGATCAAGTAAGACCATGTGGCTTTTGTCTTTTTTCAGTGGGTTATGTTTGCCGTGCTCACAATAGAACCGGTCATGTATGTCCTCATCACAATATGATACGGGGATGCACTGATGTAACGGCCATGCCTGCTCCTAAGGGAAGGTCAGTGGCTGTCCTGCTGGAGCCCTCTGAAGTAGCTCGTTTTGAAGCAAAGCATGTTACTCAGGTGTAAAACTGAACAGAACGGTTGAACGGAGGCCCAAACGTTTCCTCCTTTGTTGCGCAGTGCTCAGCACTCTTACCACTGGATTACACACCCGACATGAAGACCTTGTGTAAGACGCAGGGTTCCAAATATTTTCTCTCCATCTTTGGCTTTTCATGAGTTTGAAATCAGTTATGTGACAATATATTTCTCAATTTTTGATTCTGTTCCATTATCTATTTTTTATACCTTTATGCTAATTCCACATTGTTTTGAAGTCTATGGTTTTACTGTAAGCTTTAAAATCAGATTATGTAATTCTCTGACTTTTGTTATATTTTCAAGATTTTGTTGTGTTTATTCTGTTTTTCAGTAGTTCCATCTGTCAGTTCCAGTATTTCACTCACACTCTACTGCTTTCAGATAAACTTTATGTGTGTGTGTGTGTGTGTGTGTGCATGTGTACACATGTGTGCCTCATACTCAGCTGCTGGTGGGGATGCATACCCTCAGCCATTAGCAGAAACAGAATCAGCAGTGCTAAAGTCTTGAAGGCAGCTGTGCTTAAAATGAACTCAGCAATATGGGAGATGAAGACAGCTTCCCAAGAAGACACAAAATGACAGTGACTGCTAAAAATGGAAAACATCCACCCATGAGCCAGTCAGCACCAACGCTCTTGGAACCTCAGAATAGCAGGAAGCATTACAGCTCCAGAAGAGCAAAGAAAGAGCAAAACAAGATCAAAGGAGACAGAAAGGAAGCATTCTCTGAGAGAAAACCCACAAACACTCGATTGGCTAAGAGTAGCTCTGCACACGCCCCTTAACACCTGCAACATGAAGAACTCGGGGAGATCTTAAGAGAAGTCCAAGTAGGCTTCCCTCATCATACATGCCGAGGTCTAGTAGTAGAGTTAAGAGAAGTGCAGAAGTCGTGACATACTTGGTGATATTTCAGTAGAAAAAAATCAGATGTTATCTTTGCAACTTTCAATTTATCGGGTGATTTTTCAATATCTCTCAAGTGGGTAGAGACTTGCTGGAAAAACATCATTTGGCTTCTCAAATCCCAGTGTATAACAGGTCCAGGTGAAGAGATCTTTTTCAGGAAATGTGCATTCCTCTGAACCTCATTAATTAAAACCCAGTGATTCCATTGCACCCCGGATTTGGACCACTGCGTTAATTATGACAGCCTTGCGACCTTTCCCATAAGCCGATCACGCTCTATGGTAATTTGGTCTTAAATTAGCCATGGTTAAAAGGGTGTGTATGTGTGATTTTCCTGAATTCTTCTTGCTAATCATTTCTACTCGGGAACTCCTAAAATGTTTCAGAGAAACAATCTTGTCTACAGCGCACTGATTATGAGATTATGTTGTCCAACTAAGCAAGTATAAGCCAGACTCCTGCATGAGAAAATGGAAAACCATGTTTTAAAATCATTAAGTTTCCCTTCTGTCTTTCAAAGCCTGCTCACACCCAGTGAAAAACTACAAAAAAAATAAAATGGCTGAGTGAGGAGATGGCGGCTATGGACACTATGGGGGCTGCCATTTCCTGGGGTTCCCAGGAAGAGGAGGTGGGGTCACATGGGGACAAAGCATCAGTCCTGTGAACTCACCCAGTGCTCAATACATCCAATAGAACTAGAAAACCTTGCTTTTGTAGAAGTGGAACCATCACAGCCTTCCAAGGGAAGGAGAATGAAGTTGGGGAAACGATGCAATCCGGTGTCAGTACTCACCAACTAAGCACCTCGGAGGATAAAAGCCATTGACTGGCCCGAGATGATGGGATGAAAGATGACATCTGCGCCAGCTTGATTCTTTCTGCTGTGCACTAATGAGGGGCTCTGGGGTGATGTGTGGCTACTCTGAAAGTCTGATCTTTGACACCATTACTGCAGCCCCTCCACCCACTGCCACTGGGGAAAACCAAATGCATGCTGGGAACAAAGCACGGCCTGGCAGGTTCTCAGTATCAAACAGAGATGGGAGTTCACCTGCAGCTCTGGACCTGCAAGGTCAGTGTCTGCAAAGCCAGGTCATTTGAAAACTCTGATTAGTCCTAGAGTGGTAATGTGTGCCTCCCTCCGGTCCAGTTTGAAATCCACCCTACTGAGAGATCCTGGGAGTCTGAGAACCAAAACTTCTGAACCTAGATTCAAGACATGTGGTCTAGTAAGAGTGAGCTCCTCAGAGGAATACAGTATTCAGAGCTTGGAGTCCCTGTGAAAATGTACTTTAGCTTAGCCTCTTTAATAAACGGGGCTGGAAAAACTGGCTCTCCACATGCCAAAGACTAAAACTAGACCATGTCCATCACCATGCAGTAAACTAAGGTCAAAATGGATCAAAGATCTAAATATTACAGAGGAAACACTAAATCTACTGGAAGAGAAAGTAGGTTGAAATCTTGAAGACGTAGGAGTAGGCACAGTCTTCATGAACAAAACCCAAACTACACGGGAAACACTTCAAAGAATCAACAACTGGGGTCTCATCCTATTAAAAAGCTTTTGTACTTCAAAAGAAATCACCAATAGAGTGAAAAGACAACCCACAGAGTGGCAGAACATTTTAGCTAACTGTCCCTCAGACAAAGGACTTATATCTAGAACACATACAGAAATGAAAAAAATCAAACCACCCAAATTCAAAGACCCAATCCAAAAATGGGCATCTGAGATGAATACACACTTCTAAGATGAAGAAATACAAATGGCAAATAAATATGTGGAAAAATGTTCAACCTCACTGGTCATTCGAGAAATGCAAATTAAACCAACATGGAGATTCCATCTCACCCCAGTAAGAACTGCTGCCATCAAGAAATCAGCCAATAACAAATGCTGGAGAGGCTGTGGGGAAAAAGGAACCCTTCTCTACTGTTGGTGGCAATGTAGACTGGTGCAACCACTTTGGAAATCATGAGGTCCCTGGCTCCCAGCACCTAACCCCATCATAGACCTGGTGGCGAACAGTGGGAATCATTTCCTAGGCCCCAGAGGATGGAAGCCAGGGTCCTGGTGTTGGTGGGAGGTTCCTCTTCAGGGCAGGACCCGCCTCAGGCCTCACTCCTTGGCCTGTGGTTGGCTGTCTTCTCCCTGTGGCTCTTTGCATCATCTTCCTTCTGTGTGTGTCTGTGTCTGATTTCTTTTTTCTCCACCTAGCCCCCATTTCTTAAAAGACAAAGTCCACTAAGTCACCCAGGCTGGCCTTGAACTTGTAATCATCCTGCCTCAGCCTCCCAAGAAGCTGGGATTACATGCCTGCAGGCACAGGCTTTCCTAAGTTCTTCTTCTCACAAGGACATAAGTCAGAAAGTTTTCAGGCCAAACTCATGTTAATTTAATTGTTTCTGCAAATGTCCTAGCTCCACATGTGGCTACATCGTGAGGTACTGTGGGTTAGGACTTCAGTGGAGGATTCTGGGATAAACAGCTCAGCCAGTGTGATACAGTTGCCTAAGAGCATAAACTGTAAGAAGAAAAAGTCCTAGCCCCTGAGCAGTGGAGAAGTAAGGGTGCTGTGCCCTCAGTTGGACTAATTTTGTCTTGGCCAAGGCTCTTGAGTCAGTGTTCCCGTAGCTACTGTGGCTGAGGCTGGGCACTGAGCCCTGCGCCAAGGCTGTGATCAGTAAGTCTCACCACGGCCTCTACACTAAGCCAAACTATACCCAAGGGAAGGTGTATGGAGGCCCCAGGGCTTGTCTCAGGTGCCAGAACTGGCAAATGGTGAAATCGAGACCTGAAACAGGTTCTGGCTCAGAGTGTAGTATTTCCTGCAGTAGCACATTGCTACTCGACTATAATGACCCCAGTTCAAGCCTTGCTTTTCCTCCTATAACACAGAAGGAAGAGGAATCTCGAAGGCCTCCCTCCATGGGCTCTGTCGTTTAGTTCTCTCGGCACCCAAGAAGGGGGCAATTAATGTTCTTCCTCCATGGTCTCCTCCATGTTCACCTTGGGACGCGGAAGCGCCAGGAGCTCTGCAGTAATGGCTGTTCTAACGGAAGACCCCCTGGTGGAGTAAAAATGCCAACTCCAGATGCCCAAGCACAGATTCCCAAACCACCCTGTTCTCCCTCCTTAGGATTTTCCTTTCACCACCTATTCCCCACATTGGCTGAATTTCAACCAAATCTCTTGCTAAAGCCCTGTGAAAGCCTTGCTGCTTCCTTCCCCAGGTTGGAGTCTGTGGTGGAGAAGCACTCCTGACAAAACATGCTAAGCAAGCGATGGCCAGTAGCCATGCTCTCTGGCTGAGTTCTTCCCGCACCCAGGCGTGTTCAAAGCCAACCACCACCCCCGGAAATTCATCCATCCTTGTGCTAAAGAAACAATCGAGTTGTTTCCTGCTTTGGGCAGGGAGGTGTTTGGAGCATCTACAGTTCTATAGTCCACGGTATTCTCAGTGGGAAGGAGATAGTTCGGTGCTCCAGAGCAACTCTGAATGCCTTTGGGAACAAGTCTCACTTAACAGCAGTCATTGATCTCAAACTTGTTTCTGATGCAGACTGATTGTTTCAAACAACTTCCTAGTTCCTTCCTCTAAGGAGATGACTTTGACGTCTGCTCCACAAATACTCAGCACTGTTTGTTCCTCAAAAAGGAGAAAATACAAAGTGAAAGCAGTGACGCTAAGAACCTTAATCCCAACCTAATATTCCTGCTTTTGATCTTTCCGAATACAAGGGAACTTGTCCCCCAATAGGGTCACACCCATAAATACTAACAAAATGTTTCCTAGCATTTGATTTGGAAGCCTTGGTTACAAATTGACAATTACTTCCCCTTTGGGGTAGTTTAGGCATGTGCAAACTCTTGAGTTCCTCTACTTCAGCAGCATTCAGATTCTGAATTAGAACAAGGCTTGGTCAGGCTTTGTAGGTCTTGACTATCTCCGTGGGAATACATGCCTTCCAAAGACTGCTCAGACCACAGTGGGACCTGGGGTTAACTACCAGAATGCAGGGGTGTCATCCTGGCTTCTCGCTTGAGTCCTTGTTTTGGAGTCCATGCCGCAGATGGACCTGGCTGGTTTTGAAACATAGGAACAAGGCATGACATATCAACTTCACTGCCATAAAAATAATATTGCAAGATACTGTATATTGCATAAGTATGTGCAATATGTGTGTATTATATATATTATGAATTAGGAGCCAAATTTCCAGAAAGCCACATACTGTACTTCTAATGCATGCTGATAACCCTGTTCACAATGTGATTAACGCCTTCAGCCAGAAATGACCCAGAAGCTCCACAGACTTATTCGCAAGTGAAGGGAGTTGCAAAATGCACTCTGGGTTAATTAGATGCTTTTAAATTATGCCAGCAGATTTTCTGGGGCTTTCTTTCCTCTCTGTGCAAAAAAGTTGTTATACATAAGAAGAGCAGTTCTCAATAATGCCTAACAAACCCTCAACCTTCAACTCTTCATATTGCCACCTACACTAAATCATCCTTTATTGTTCTTCTCATTATTCTAATGGTTATTGTTCTTCCAATTATTTAATAGTTACTCTGTTTGTTCTCCAACCTTCTGGCCAAGACAGTTCTCGGCATGCAGCAGAAGTCAACGTGTCCCTTGTGTGTTGCTAGTTTGAAACACACTGGGTCCTCAGACAGCAAAATCAGGAGGGTAGAGGACACAGACGAGAGACTCCCTGCTGAGAAATATTTCCCCAGGGATCTTTGGGGCCAGGGGTTCAGGCTGTGCACACCCAGCAAACAGACCTGGTGTCCATTGCATGTTCCAGTGGGTGCTGGGCCTTGGGTCCGCAGTGCCCAGCATGGGTCAGCCCATCTCACAAACCACATAACATACATCATGCACCTTTGATGGCCCACAAACTTCAGGAGTTGCCACAAATTCATTGACAAACAAAATAAGCCTACTGTCTGCCTTTGTGTCCTTGGTGGAATAGTTAGAGACCAACTTCACAGGGAGGAAAACAACTAAAAATGTACAATCACAAGCGGCAAATACAGTGGGAGAATAAGAGGATACTCAGGGAAATGAATGAGGGGGCTCTTTGAGAAGTGTCTGGAGCTAGGAACTATAGGATCAGGGGTTACTGGGATGCAGGAGATCAGTCCCTGACCTCGCATGGGTGATGCTGGGCGACCACCACGCTCACATCTGCTGCTACCTGCTGCTGCCCTGGCTGTGTCTACAGTCACTTCAGAGTCTCCTCTGATTCCCACACACCCCACTTCACCCAAGACTCTGTCAAAGCCTCGATTTGCCATCCAAATAAAAGAACATTGGAACTGCTGCCCCGGCTCCCCTTACTTCCTGAGGATCTGAGGTGGGATGTGTAAGTAACTGTTCATTCTTTGAGTAAACACACTTTTGTTGAGCACCTAGTATGGTTTGCTATCCACTAGCCTCACACCCATAAACATGAGCAAGATATGCCCCTGGCTGGGACAAGACCCTGCTATAGTTCATTTTCTGTTGCTATAGCACAATACCTGAAGGAGGGTGCTTTATACAGAAAAGAGGTTTACTCAGCTTAGAGTCCTGGAAGTTTCAGAGCAGGAAGCGGCATCTGCTGGGCTGTGGGGAGAACCTCCCTGGCAGATGATATCCCAGTGGGAAGAGATCAGACCGCAAAGCAGGAAGCAAGAGAGGCCCCAGGGCGCCTACACAGCCAAACAACCCATTCTGGTGAGAACTAACTAGCTGCTGGGGACCAGTGTTAATCCCTTTCCAAGCATCTCCCGACCTAGGCACCTTTCACCCCAGACCTGAAAAGGCCACCACCTCCACATTGCCAGGCTGGGCCCGAGGACTTTTAGAGGGACGCTAAGGGCCAGACTCAGCAATGGACATTCCATATGGGAGCAGAGGCAGAGAAGGAGAGAGAGGGAATCAGGACTCAAAATATTCAGATACTTATGTAAGTTCCACAATGATATAATCAAATCAGACACTTAGGAGACAAAAAAAGCTAATTTTGAATTTTAATTACCTTGAAGGATGAGCTTCTTGTAGCTTGTTCTTTGCATAATACTGGATGAGAAAAAAGTTAATAGTCTCCTAATTATAATACTTTTCATGACAAAAACTCTGGCTCACATTCATTAGTCTGCCAGAGGATCTGCACAAAGTCACTTAATGCTCTTAATTTCCACAGCAGAAACAAATAAGTGCGATGTATGAGCCTGGGTTCTCTTCCGTTGCCACCTGACACTGCCTCTTCTAAGTTGAAGTAATTAAATTCATTTATTTTATGGAAGTGTTAATGAACCTCTCTTTCAGAAATTCGGCTTTGTTAAACTCAAGCAGATAATATATTCCATGAAGTGAATTAAAAAAGACTGTCAAACTCTTGTCTCACCTCTTTGCCCAACACACTCCATCCTCAAAGCAGGAACTAGGGAAATACTGGGAAAATACAAATGCTGGTGGTGATGATCGTGTCTCTGCCTACCACTTCTCACCCTGAGCCAGAGGATTAGGGCACGGGCAGCCAGCCGGGCAGGCAGGTGTGACCTGTCCATGACTGAGACCCCGGACACAAGCGCAGAAAACAACAATCCCAAGCCCTGCACCTGGGACCAATCAGAAAGTGCTATCTTCAGTTCTTTTGGTGCAAAATCAAGCAGGCTTTTGATAGGATGCTGATCTCTGACATCATCCTGAAGGAAGTCACAAAAGTTGGCCGCCATTATTAACTTTGTGGCCCCTGGGCTCTCTTTCTCAGGGGACTCTCTTACTCTGAAGAGTATATTTCTTTTCCTACCTTTAATAACGTAAAACCCTACTATCTTTGATGTGGGTCTTGTCCAATTCTTTGTTTAGGACAAGAACCTGGAAAGACTCACTGGAAAGATCCCACAGCACCCCATGCCTTCATAACAATCCCATTGTCCCTGGTTTCTCTCCCATTAAAGAGCTCCGGGCTCCATCCTTCACAGGAAACCCAGCAAGGAGGGTGTCAGGAAAGGGGATTTTCTAGAATCTGTAGCCTGTGAACCCCTGTCCCTCCCTGCCTCAGCAGTCACAGGCTGGTGAGTTCCAGGTGTGCAGGGCTAAAGCACTTAGTAGCTGGTAACAAAACTCTAGTTGTCAACCACCAGAAGCATAAAAATTAAAAAGTATTCATACTACCAGAGGAACTACAATTTCAAATTTTGGAATGCTACTATCATAGCATTTTATTGACTGACTCCCTGATATTACAATGTTTGTCTTCATTGTTTTCCTGCCATCTTTTATCATCATGTCAGATGACATCTAAAATTTTTTTTGTTCTTGACTCTGTTCTACTGTCCATTCTGTGTTCTAGATAATTAATTCAGCTTTTCCTCTGCCATGGCAGACAGATATGCTTCCTTTCACCTTTGATGTTCATCTTTGGTAATATTGTGCAGATGTTTAGGATCATTGTTCAATTTGAGAAAGTCTTATTACATTTATTGTAAATATGAGATACAAATTTTGAAAAAATCACTAGGACCAGCTTCTGATTCTGCATACCTAATATCTCACTTTCTTCCCCAAAATTCATATGTATTCATACATATAAATGCACTACCCTCTTCCAGTGTCAAGTCATAAGTTATAGTAATATCAGGATAATGGTACCATCCCTGCACCTCCACAGTTTAATATCCAATGAGTCAGACAGCAGCTATAAAGTACCTTATGGGGTGGGGCAGCTCATAATAGCTTATCTGTACACCAGAGGATGTGTCCACGTGCCGTCAGTGATACGGATACAGATATGGGTATGATGTATATTTGTTGGTATGGCTATGGGTATACATAGGATTTGCAGTAATGAGTTTAGATATTAAAATAGATTTTAATGTGTTTATAGGTAAGAGTATGGATACATAGTTAATGCTATGACTATAAACATGGACATGGATATGGACATGAATGTAGGTACAGTTATAGATATGATATGGGTATGGATACAGATATAGATAAATAGAAATACAGATATAGGTATGAACATGGGTATGGATAGATAAGGATAGAGATATTAATATAGTTATAGGTATGAATGTAATTATGAATATGAAATAGATATGGATGTCAAATAGGTATGGTTATAGATAGACATATGGATAGTGATAGATATGGGTGTGGATAGGAACACAGATATGGTGATAGATATTGCTATGGGTATGAATATGGATATACATATAAAGAGATATAGGTGTAGGCAGGATAAATACTGTTGTATCTCTAACTTGATTTTTCCTAGGTAGATGACAGAAATACACCCCAACACCCATGCCACTCCCCAGAAGGCATAGCACCTAAGGGCCCTGTTGGAGTAGAAATAAACAATGACCCGAATCACTGCAGTGGAAATGTAAACTTGTTCCCGTTGAACCAGAACACATGAACGTATGTGCTTCAGCAGGCACCACCCCAGGCTGTGCAGAAGATGGCAGTGGAGAGGGTGAGGGACTGAGGAGCCACTTTCCTGTCTGCAGGGCTCATTTTTGGCCCAGAGGCTGAGGTCCTGCTTCACATTCACAAAGCAACGGGAACAGAGGCTTCATTCACAAAGGGCCTACCCTGCCTATAGGGTTAATAACCCTTAGTTATTGTGGCCTGGTCAGCCCACAATCTCCACAATGAGTAGACAGTGAAGGCTTAAATAAATGAGACAATTGAAATGATTTCAAGGTTCCAGGAGGGTCTCACTCTCTTACAGATTTCAAGATTCTCTGGGTTAAGACCAAGACTTCTCTAGGCAGCCTGTATTTATTAGGCTTTCAAACAAAGGAGGAGGATACTCAAGAAAACATGGGAATCTAGCAAGACCTTGGGAGAATTCTCCCAAGAACTAAATTATGTCAATCAGGAGAACTACCTTATCTTTGGGTTGGCCATTATTGTAGGAGCGTGGAGCCTGTGGCTGCAGTCTCTTTTTATTTAATTGGGGTTAGAGCCAAACATCTTCAGCTGTGGCCTTATCTTGTCCTCTGAGGTGTCACAGCTTCACAGGCCAATACAGGCCTCAGTGGGGACCAGTGACTCACAGGGGTTCACTTACTATGAGTCCGCTGCCCATCTCCAGGCAAGAGCTTAGGCCTCAGGCACACTCACATATGAACATGGAAAGCCATTGGTGAATATTAAATCCTGCTCAGAGCTGCTTCACAGTGGTCTCCATCTCCTGCCTTTATTGTTCTTTATTGTTCTTTCTTCGTTCTTCCTTTCTGCTCACATCTCACTCTTCATCCATCCTAGGTCCTCCTAGATCACCTCCAAAATAGCTGTTCAATCTGCCTGCCGCACCCAGCCTGCCAGGCCCTCTTTCTGTTCCGTCTGAACATCAACAGAACGCCTAGCTCCTCTCCTGCTTTTGCTCTGGTCCCTCATTATCCATTCTCCAGAAAACATTCCTCTTTTCTGCTTAAACCATCATCCTGTCCAGGTGCGGACGAGGCTCCTCCGACTAGGACACCTCCTGAGCAGCCACAGCCCTGGCGCTCCCTAGTGCCTTGCCTCATGCCTTGTGTTGAAGGGGAAATCCTGCGATATTAAATCACCTTATACAGTGTGCGTTCTCTTTCCCCACCCACCGCCCAAGTGCAAGCTCCTTGTGGACAGAGACCTCTGCCTGCACTGTGGCTGTCAGGGACAGAGCGAGGCACTCTCCAGCCTGCACTTACCACTGCTGCCTCTGGGACGGACTTCAACCTGTGTGTGTCTTTTCTGCCAATGGCGTATCTAGCACCCATGCAACAATGCCATAGAAGTGAACGGGCGAGGATGACTTCACGCAGGTTGCTGCTGTGTGGGAAAGGAAATGAGACTCGGTGTCAGCCTCACCCACCGAAACCAAGGGCAGGAGAGTGTTCAGAGCTGAGGCGGGTGGGCCACTGGCCACGGCCATCTGTGTTTGGCAGTTGGCTTTTCCCAAAGGCTAGGTAGCATTCCCCGGTCTTCACGCGGGAGGTAGTTTTACAGCATGTAGTTGGCATCCGCTGAAGTGCGGCTCCCTCCCTCCCACAGGGACTGGCGACAGCAGCTCCCTCTTCCCTGGTGTTTGCTGTACAAGCGGATGGCTCCCAGGACCCTGAGAGAGACGTTTTACGTTTGTAAAACTGGCAGGCGGCTTTTGAAAAGATGCATCTCAAGGGAACGAAAGAATCACAATGACAGTTTTCTAAGGTACATGTGCTAAGAAAAGGAAGGTCAGGGCTGAGGGCAGGCAGAAGGCTGTCTGCAGATTGTGCCAAGTGAGGGTAACTTCCAGTGGACCTGAGAGCGACCTCAAGGCCTCCTGGGTCACCAAGAGAGTAAGAGGACAGAAGGTGTGGGCTCGCTCCTGTGCATCTGCCACTGCCGTGAGGAGCCCAGGGCAGAGCTGGCCCTGCAGTCCAAGGATGACGGAAAGAGCAGGAACAGATCTCACCCAGCCCGACTCTAGAGCAGATCCTCAGCCTCAGGGCACAGAGAGGCACACCCCAGATCCACCAGCCCCGCCTGCGGCAGGCTGGGAGCTGAGGTGCACTCTGGGTTGGGACCCACAAAGGAATGCGTGTGATCTGTCCTGCAGGCTTCACTGCAGTAACAGCTGCCCACAGCAGGACTCAATATAGATTTGTGAATATCAAATAAAAACACCGATGCTATTCTGAGATATTTTCTTCCACCTAGTAGGGAAAATTGGCCAGTCCTTCCTGCAAAAGCGCAGCTTCTAGGAAAAATGTCTCTAACAGAATTCCCTCCTCTCCCCAGCCTTTTTCCCTATCTTTTATTAACTGCTACCTCCTGCACGGTACTCAGCATCCTAAAGAGAGTCCTCTGCAACCCTCCGTCTACCTGGCTCGTGTAAAGGTAATGCTTCTGTTTGAAAAGAAAACACAGAGGCTGACCCAGGAGGCCAAGGTCAAGTTCTATTTCCACGAGAAGAGACAGGAGACAGAAGTAGTGCACACAGGAAGAAAACTGCCTACTGCACGAAAAGATCTTGCTCAGAATAAGACCCCACCCAGTGTGGGTTCTTCCCTACCTATTGTCTCCCTGCACCCCCTTTCTTCCATAAACCCCTTCCATGCTCCTAAGGCCATAACACAGAAACTTGAGGCACAGAGGAAGCCCCTGCGCCTTCTTCACGGTTTGCACTGGGAAGTGCAGAACCCGCCTTTACCCTGCCGCTCTGCCTCACCTCTGCTTCGGCCTTCACAGCCCACGGATGTGCTCACAGCAGGTCCAACCGCTCAGGGTGACCGCAGGTTTCTCCTCCGGGCAGGTCCATCTCTGTGGTGGCACTGGCTGTGCACAAGGCCATACGTGAGGAGCCGGGATGCCAGGGAGTAACTCTGCTTGAGGTCCGGCCACACTTGCCCGTGATTGGGCTGAGTCGCTTCCTGAGACCAGGCAGCACTGAGCTGGGTGACCGAGTAGCTCCAGAGCCTGCCAGCTCCACCCGGCTCAGCAAGGATGAGAGCCGGGCTCCAGCCTTCTCTGGCCAGCTTCAGCAGCGCATGGACTCGGGCAGGACACCTTTGCCGGGTAGTTTGGTTCAGATGCCAGGAAGTCACGCACTGCACATTCCCTATGTAAGACAGTGCCTTACAAGCTCCAATTTTAATTAGACTGTAGCTGCTTTGTTCTCCCAGTAATCTTTATCTGTTTCAGACATAGCAGCTTTTGTTAGAAGATCCAGGACTTTTCTGACCCTCAAGGACTGACAGGGTGACTCCCAGGCTGAATTTCATGTGATAGAAACACAGTCCATGAGCAGAGGGGGAAAGAGCTACATCCAATCAACAATTCAGCCCTTAGGAGAGAAGCGGACCCTTTGCAAAGACAGCAAAACCGGACTCAGGACAATAAATCACCTGAGATGACACAAGCTACCCCCAAAGAACCACAGGACACAGTGTGAAGCCCCGGACACAAACCTCTGAGCTCTCGAGCTGGCCCTGGTGCTGCAAGGGACCAGGAGGCTCCCAGCTGCCCAGCTGCGGGCCCGCTCTCCCCAGGCCTGCAGGGCTCTTCTCTGCAGCTTGCAGACCTGGCTACTGCTCTGCACAGCTTCCTGTCAGGGTCCCTCCTCACAGGGGCTTTCCTGGGGCCCTCACAGGCAGCTGGCCCCCACACACTTCCACTGCATTTTAGTTTGTATCATAACAGGGCTCCCGACTGGTAGTGGTCTGTGACCTCTTAGGATCCAGGCCCTACGGCAGGTAAGAAGGGGAAGCTTCACTTTATTTCAGCCGCTCCCATCCCTGCGATCACTACCTGAGCTCAAACTTCCTTGTGTGTTTTATTCGTGTGTGCTCCTTCTGTTCCACTAGCGTATAGACTCTTGATGAGTAAAAGTGATGCTTACTCCTGCTTCTCACTGCATTCCTAATGTCTCTCTTAGTCCTTAGCAAACACACATGTGATATTTGAAAAAATATTGTTTATTTCATGAGTTCATAAATGGAGGCTCAGAAGTGTTAAATGAGTTGTTGGTGGCCACACAGCTTCTTAGTAGGAGAGCTGGGGCTTGAACCTAGGACCCCTGACTATTGCTGGGGTTCAGCCTCTTAGACTCCCAGAGTCTTGCCGTGCGGGAGCCTGGACACTGGGATGAACCCAAAGTCTAGTGACTTAGAGACACAGGTACAGCACAGACAGCGGATTTTCACTGCCCAGTATTGAGTGATGGGGACAGAGAAGCACTGACACTTTTCTGAAGCACAAATGTATGACTTCCAGATGGGTGCTGGAACGCGCACTCCTGCCGATGACCTGAGCAAGTTAGAAAATGATTTCCAACCCCAGGGCGCTTGCTACCAAGGCCACGAAAGGTTGTCAAATTCTCGTACGTGAGAAACACTGTCAGAGAAGCTCCACACTTCCCCACACCAAACCACTGTGACTGAGCCAGGGAGTGTCCATGTTATTTAGCAAAATAAACCATCGTCCCGCGCCCTTGCCCCTGACGGCCGGTTTGCGCACCGGGCTGTTGCTTTTACAGACTGCCCTGGAGGTCCACTCCGGGACTCAGGATGACTGAGAGTCCTACACAAAGCGATCACAGCTCGACACCAGCATCTCTGGTGGGACTCGGGCCCCAGAGTGTGAGCAACAGTGGGGGCAGGCTTGGCCTGGTGCAACTATGGAGAGCAGAGAGTCGGAACTGCTCAGCGCCCGGCCCTGTAGTCCATGCTGTGAACAGCAGGGTGATGCCGCCCTGACCCTGAGTGGCTTGTGAGCCAGGTGAGGACAGCTGCCAGAGGCTCAGCACCACGGGGCACTGGCAGGGCCACGGCCTGAGTCAGAGAGGACCCGAAAGAGCTCCAGTCACCACGTGCTCAACCCAGACCTGTGCACACAGGGGTGGCCAGGCTCCCTCCACATACCCCAACCAAAGCTGAGGAGGGAGGTGGCCTGGCCCACATGGGCATCTGACCTGAGCCCAGGCAGAGCAAGGTCAGAGTGTAAAATGGTCACCGGTGTCTCGCAGCTGCCCCAGGCTCACGGGGGACCTGCTCCAAGCAGAGGGAACCTGGTTTAGTAGAGACCAGCTGGCCCATCTCCAGCTTAGGAGAGACCAACTTTGGGGCAAACTTTGAGATGGATGGGTATAGGGGGGCCTTTCCTGGAACAAGAGGAAAGGGGTAACCGCTCTCACTCAGGTCCCTCCAGCTCTGTTCCTCCCAGCGGAGACTGGAGGTAGGTGAGACCCCAGGCTGCTGGCCCAACCAGGAGCAGGAGACTTACTGTATCCCGCTGAGTGACTGGATATTTCTTTACCTTACGTTTCCTCCAAATGCACAGCCATGGATTGCCAGATACAATAGGTCCAGGTGATCACAATTGTCAGTAGAGAAATTGTAGTCTAAATGAAAATTGATTTTGTAAATCAGAAGTGTCCAAAGTGCTCAGCTTGAAACGGGAGCAATTTGCAAACAACTAAGAGTGCCTAGCACATACATAGAAGGCAGGAGCATCAGCAGTGCACACTGCACAGTGAACATTCTCCATTCTCATCCCTCCGGGTCTACCAGTAAGAGGGTGCAGACACTCCTGTGAGTTCCTGTCCCCTCCCAAGGGATGGTGGGCTGATGGAGGGCTGCGAACGTGCACTGTAAAATATCCTGCCGCTAATGAAAACCCATTTGCCTCACAAGTAGGATTTTAGTAAAGCGCTGTGGGTCAGGGGAGGATTGCAAGGATCAAGTGGAAGCTTTATTTGGCTCCAGAGAAGTTGTTCAATTGTTTGCAGTGTACTTCATATTTAGAAGATAAATCCTGAGCCCACACTGTTTAATGCAGTTGGAAGTTTTAATCAGCCTGGGACCAGTTAGCTTACAGAGGAAATCTTCCTTTCTTTTTTAAGTTCTTACCTCCATCCCTCAGCTAAGCTAATCAGCTCATTAGCACGGGTCCCTGGCTTTTCAGTGCGAGACCTGTGCCTGCCTCACCTACAAAAATAGTATGTACACGTGCGGAGGAGCTGAAGATACAATGTGCATTTCACTAAGAGACATTTATTCACTAAAAGACATATTGTCATTCATCCTCCTCAAAACATCCTTACACAATTATCCCATTCTCTTTGCTAATCCTAGAGCAGTTCTGGAAAGTCACTTTTGTAATTGTTTTAGGAAGTGTGATCAAAAATATGGTGAATGCTACTGACTGCTCACTAATGATAAGGCAGGCTCATAACAGCATTGGAGTGTCCTCCTCCACCATATTCCCTGGATCTGTTACCATGTGAATTCAGGATCTTCTGCAAAGGCAAAACAATTGTGAAATGTCAACATTTGAAATCAGGTCAGGACATGAAAGCAGTCACTGCGGCACAATTAAAGCCACTCGTGGAAGAGGACTTCCAGACCTGCTTCAAAAAGTGATAAGAACAATGGGATAAGTGCATTGAAAGTGAAGGAGAGTATTTTGACTTGGATTAATGGCAACGTGTCTTCTACTGTATTGTTTTTAATTTAGACATTCACTGTGTTCTTTGATCATACCTGGTACATAACTGTGTAGATCTGCTGTGAATCGAATGTTTTTGCACCTACAAAATTCATACACTGGAGCCCTAAATTGGACAGACGGCTGGTGAAGAGGTTATAAAGGTTAAATGAAATCATAAGTGTGGGGCCCTAACCCAATTGTATGAGTGCCCTCATATGAAGAGGAAGCTGCACTCTATTTCTGCCCCTGAGGGTGAACCAGGAAAGGTCTTGTGAAGGTATAAGAAGATAGTGGCCATCTCCATGCCAAATTAGGCCTTCTGCAAAATAAAACTTACTTGACAGCATTTGGGAACCCAAAGCTCATGAGAAATAAATTTGTGCTGTTTAAGTCAGCCAGCCTGTGGTATTTTGTGATGGTAGTTTGAGCAGGCTAGGACAAGTAGATGAGTAGAATTTCATGGGTTGAAAATCAATCAATTTTCTCCAAATAAAAGACAGTCAGATTGCACTGAAGATAACCTCTCTCAGGAGTTTCCCAGAAACTTGCTGGCAAAGAAGTCTTTGTAGAACCTTAATCCAATCAGGAATACTGTCTTCATCTACTAAGCACCCCTGGTGTGTAGGAACACCCAACAATACCATGGCTCTTACCCTTCCCTGGTGTGTTGTCTGCTTTGCTTTGTGCATCCCAAGATCACTCCTTCAAGAAAGTCACTGCTCTCCTCCCAGACAAAATCACAGCTGTCTGGCTTAGTGGTCTTATTTTCCTTCAGAATACCTCTCAAATATATCAGTAATTATGTGGGCAATTCTGGGTAAGGTGGATTCACTGCTCATGAAGAGAAGTACTCATTTCCTTTCTCAGTATAGCACCCAAACCCCAGCACAGTGCCCCATACAGAGGAGGTACTGAGTGAATATTTAATAAAATATGCACACACAGAAGACACACATAGTGCATATTCTAAATTAATCTTGATTAAGAGATTAGAAAACCAACAAGATGAAATTTTCTAATTTAGCTGGATTTTACCAAATTCACATCAGTTTTCCTTCCTTCTGGCAGCATCATCCCACTTTGCTTTGGCACCCATCCATCACACATTTCCCATGCAGATGTTATACAGGTGGAGATAACACCACCTGCATTTCCACAGTGGTCACATGAGCCAGCTGGCCAATTAGCATATTCCATCCCATTGGTCATGGTGAGTGTTCAGAGCTGAACATGTGACTCAGTTTGGACCAATGAGATCCAAGCTGAGACTTGTGCTAGAGTCTTTGGGAAAGAGAAGTTCTCTTTCCATAAAGATTTTACAGTTGAAAGATGGAAGCCTAGAGCTGTTGCAGGCCATCTGCTCACCCTACTGGAGATTAACCAAGCCAATATAAAGCTACAGGGTAGAGAAGCAGATTCCTGACAATGCTATTATAGCACACGGATCCATCCGTATCTGAGGACAGATGTGCCTTTGAATTTTTCATTAGGTGTGCTAATTAGTTCCTTTTATGGATTAAGACATTTGAGTTGGATTTCTATTGCTTGAGGAGAGTCCTAAGTAAAACATTAGTATAGCCAGGAAACATGACAAGAATGTGTTTCAATCAAACCATTTTATGCACCTGAGAGGGCAAAATGATTTCAGAATTCAGGGACAAAGAACTTCTCAGCAGAGGTTGGAAGTTGGATAATGTGAGATTCCCATGGGCACAGAACAAAGGAGGATGCATGGGGCAATAGGACCCCCATGGGGAGACTATGGATTGAGGCACAGGGAAAGGGCAAGGAGCAGCCACCCCAACCGGAAGGTAGAGTCCAGAGGGACACAAGGGAGGAAGTGAGTGGGGACAGCAGAGTCAGGAGGAAGTGCACACAGGGTGCACTGTTAAGATGAGACAGAAGATCCCTCTGCAGAGGAGGGGAGCACGACACTTCCAGGGAGTCCTGAGGTGAGGCTGACGAAGTCGTCCCAGATGAAAGTCCTGTTGTCATTCACAGTGTCTTTAAACGTCAGTATTTAAACTTGAGAAATCCTTCCTCATACCTGGATATCTGCCTTCTCTCAGAACAACCTGGAAGAGGGGTCCAGCCCTGACCCCAAAATGCTGTGTGGCCACCATTGCAGAAGCTGAGGGGTCCCGGAGAGACAGGAAGGGGCTCTGGGCTCCCCATGGTCACCACGGCCCCTGCACGGACACAGTCACTCCCTGCTTCCGGTCACCAGCCTGGCCGGAGCACACACCTGGGTGTCTGACCACGGTGGAGAGGGATGTCCTGTTCCCTTCAGGCTTCCAGGCCCCAAATCCATTCTGAATCCAGGGGACCCGCAGCCCACAGAGAGGTCAGAGAGCCCCGCAGAGCCAGCGGCCGGCCCTCCCTTGCCGAGGACTCTCGTCTGGCTGTGACATCTTTCCTCACCGTGGTCCCCTCACTCACACACGTCGGGAGCCCCGAGCGCCAGTCTCCTTGCTCAGAATCTTCCCGGGGGAGCATCCTCACCCGCCCCTTGCTTCACTAGTGCAAAGTACAGGAGACACAAGAAAACAGGCAGGGAAGGTGACTTCACCAGGGCACAGAGTATTGAGGAGCATTTCAAAAACTTTCAGAGTGCAAATGAATATTGCTTTAGATGACCTTCAGAAAGGGAAACAGTGAATAGACTACATAAAGTGGCTAAGATTAAATTTCATGAGCACTCAGCTTTTCTGGGTCCATCCCTTGCGGCGGGGAGCCAGGCCTCAAAAGAAGTGGCTTCTCTCCAAGTCCAGGGCCACTCATTCCTTAGCTATGTTGGTTCCAACAGTTCGGAGCCCACTGTTCATTCCATCCTGTTGGTCCTGGGCTGTAGGCTCAGAGTGACAACTTCTCACCTGAAAAACAAAAGTACTTAATGGGGCCCTCATTGACTGAGCTTCGGAACTCAAGAGTGGTGTGGGCGGAATCACAGAAGAGGCTGGATGTGCTTTAACAGCCAAAATTCAGATGTTTGCTGGAGCTTGAGCAAGAAGGCCACAGAGGACAGGAGACAGGTGAACTTCAGGGAGAGGCTCGCAGAAGAGAGTGGAGAATTTAAATAAAAATCAAAGAACATGTAATTTGCTGAAGCGATCATAAATACAATCACAAAGTTCCCACCTCCACCCCCTCCCCCATGGGGCTTACTTTGATGAACCTGCCAAGAAGGGTGTCGGCCATTTTCTCCCCATACCGTTACCATGCATCCTAGTAACTGCTGAGAAATCTGTGAGGGGGCGTCTTGAGGCCATGCGACTATGACACACCTTACTAAAGTCTCCCTCCATTTGGCATACCATCTATGATATCATCTGATCTATTCCCTTGATGGTTGTTGACAATTCTTCATTTTTCCAAGTGTAGCACTTTCTCCACCCACACTTTCTGCTTGGTCTTCTGCATTCAGGTTTAAGTAGGTGTTCTGATTTATCTGCCTATCCATCTATCTGCCTACCTACTTGCCTATCTACCTATCTATCTTTCTATCATCGATTTTTATCCACCAGAACTGATTGATTCCTTTTCACCACTACTTTCACCAGTTTATAATTTATCACTGTAGCTAGTGACTGCGGTGCTCAGAATGTCCCCTATTTGGCCGGAAAGAGATGCTTCGAGTGGGTTTCTGTGTTGTTGCTTGGGACAGGTCCCCACCCTTTCTGAAGTCCCTTCCTTAAACTCAGGTGCAGCAGGTCATTTTGGCCTCATCCTGCCCCCGGCCTGGCATCAGCTATTTATCTGAGGAAGTACAGTTCCTTTTGGAGAAAATTACATTCCAGTCCAAATTTAGGGTACGAAGCATGGTGAATGGTCCTGGCACAGACTTGCTTCTTGGCTCTTTTACTGGATGCATTGAAGGAATATTAAATATTTCTGACAACGTATTTCTCCGTATCAACGTGCATAGCCTCACAGGTATGAATATAAATGGTGTATGTACTTTACATACACCCTTACACATGTGTTCATCCATATGCAGGTACGTACATAGTGTGGAAATCATGTGGTTGTAGCAGTGCCCCGGCTTACAGCGCATGCAAACAGGGCTCTCCCGTGCGGTTTTTGTGTCTTTCCTCCACAGGGGAACCCGGCTCCCTACACGCAGGTTCGTTTGCTCTGTGCTCAGTGCTGTCTGACTCCAGCATGGCTTCAGAGAGCCGAAAATCGACACTCAGCCAGCCCACAGAGACTGGGAGCACGTAGCGCTGCACTCTGCTCACAAGTTCAACGCTTTACCTCTTAATTTTCCAGTTAATCCCCTTCAGTGCGGTTCTGCCCTCATTTGAAGGATATTGGGGTTAGTTTGTTAATTTTTCACTCAATTAAATTTGTTATTCCTTTCTTATTTGTACTGATTTACTGTTTTCTTCTTCCAAAGTCAGAAGCTCTTCAAGGTATATCAAAAGTGTCACCATTCTTATATCCTATCTGTTCCAAAACCTCTAACACACTTCTTTCAAGTAATTAACATTGTTGTTACTGGACTTATTTTCCTGTGGGTTTTTTTTTTTTTCCTTAATAATCATGAACTTGTGTTTTTTGCTTGCTTTTCTTCCTTCCTTCCATGACTGGAAGAAAATTTCTGTAATACATCCTGGAAGCCATAGATCCTAGGGGATTCCCTTTTCCTTCTTTACGGGGATGTATAGAGGTTTATGCAGCCCCTTGCTGGGCCTGGACACCAGGCACCTGTCTCCCTGGTGGCTCCTGTGATCCCTGCCTTCCCATACTTCTGCCTTTGGGCTTTGGAGGTAGTCCCCACCTGAGCTGTCCCCATCAAGATAGGCAGCATTGACATATTGTATCACCTCCAAAACTAGCTTATATAAAATGGAGCCTCTCTGGTAGACACCCTCTTCTCTGTCTTTGCTCTGTCTTGGGTCACTCATTCTGGGAAAAGCCAGCTCTCAGGTTCTAACCACACTTAAACCTAACAGGAAACATATGTGGTCTTTATTCAACTTGTCTGAGTCTCTAACAAGCAGTTAGCAAAGAACCCATGAACTGAGACTTGTTAACAAGCCCTGGAGTGACTTTGGAAGTAAGCCCTCTGCCCCGATCAACCTTGGACCCCTGTGCTCTGGCAGACAGCTAGACCACAACCTCATGAAAACCCAATGAATGAGATGCCTTCAGCTAAGACAACCCCGGATGTCTAATTTGCAGAAATGTGAGCTGGTAAATGGTTTTGTCTCTAGCTGCTAAGCGCTAGTGTAACTTGTTAGCAAGCAATAGATGAAGTTAGGTCACTTTTAATATTTTGCAAGGGCAAACAAGCCTATAATAGATAGCTTTAAGCATAGATGGTGACCACATTATATTAAACATTCTAACCATGATCTCAAGCCAAACAGGAAAATTAAAACCAACAAAATAAATATATGTACATATGGAGAAAACACCTCCAAGCACTCTGAACAAAGACTATCAAGCTATTTCCTCATTTTTTAATTGCATAAATTTTACATTTCAAAATAGAGATCACTAATTTCAGTGGTTATTGTAAAGGGTGAAACTGCACTAAAATTCGTATGACAAGTGTATCCATTTAGATTCGTAACTATTCAAATAACAAAATAGAAAATAAAGTATTCTAAGCAGTGACTAATGTGATTAGCTCTCACAGCAAGATGTGGAGACAGTGTTCCTGGATAGAAGATAGGTCCTCACTGGCACTGGACAGTATTATATTTGTTTCTGGAATTTGTGTGTCTAAATTTGCAGCAATGAACTTGTATTGTTCTATGCATGTATCTATATTTTCAGGTCATTGCACATTCACAACAAGTTGTAAGCAGTGGTGTAGACAGATCTCATGGACCATTAAGAGTCCCTCCATGGCATTATCTTCCCTGACTGTAATAGTCATCACAAATAGGAAGTGAACACTGATACAGTCCATTTACATTATTCCACTTCTGCCACTTTCACATACACGCTCATTTGTCTGTCTTCACATATTTGTTTTATACACTTTTTCCCATGTATAATATGGACTTACATGATCAGCACTACAGTTAAGAGCAGTTTTGTCACAAGGATGCTACCTCTACAGCCACGCCCTCCTCTCTTCCTGCTTCCTCTCGGCCGCTCACACCTTCACCTCTGGCAACCGTGGGTCTGTCTTTCAACTCTGTAATTTTGTAATTTCAGAAATGTTGCATAGAGAAAACCATACAACAAGGGACCCTTTGAAATTGGCTTTGTAAATTCATCATGAATCCCTGAAGATTCATCTAAGCTGTGTGTATCAAATAGTTCATTCCTTTTTGTCATTGAGCAGTATTTCATAGTGTGGAGGGCAGCGGGCTATTTTTAGGTTTGGCTTGTGTGAATAAAGCTTTGGGTCTTCATATGCAGGACTGTGTTGCTATTATTGTGTTGTTGTGTATATGAGTGTGCATGTTTTCATTTTTCCAGAATAAGTGTCCAAATACACAGTGGCAGGGTCATATGGTTCCCTGTATGACTTCTAAAATCACACAAATAAAATAAAGGGAAAAACCTTTCAAATACAAAGCATGTATAAGGATGAGGTGCTATCTCAATAACTGAGATTAGTTTATTCTGATGTAGATCCAAGACTTATGTATGCAATCACCTAACCTCTTCTTTTAAGGAACAGGTAGTGAAAGTATAGCAAACCTTTTTCACCACCAGTAATCACTGCAAATAGAGGAAAGTTTCCCAACTGGTGAAAAGCCAACCTCAGTACATTTCCTCAGGGGGAAATGCATTTCATGAACCCCGCTCTTCTCAATTCAGCTCAATTTCACAGTGCATGATTGTCTTCTATTTTGTTGTCACTGATGCACCGGAGAAAACAAATGGAATAAAGACAACCATTATCAAGAGATGATAGATATTTCCCTTGCAGCTCCAGTGGTATATTACACTTCAGTGGCATCTGCTCACAATGAAGGATATAACCACCTTAGTGATAAATGTGCTTTAATTGCAAATCCTTAATCATAATTTATTTCCGTTTACATTTGAAATAAATCTACTCTCAATGTTAAGAAAAAACAATTACCCAAACACTGAGTGGAAAAATACCCAGAGAAGGTGGCATTCCCCATCTCTCTAAAACCTCCCTGGAGGAATGCCAAGTCAGCTCTTCCCTGCATAAACCCTATAAAATCTGCCACTTAAAGCTTCCAAGAGACTCACATTTAATCACAAAAGAGACCAAATCAGCACATAGCCCTCCCTCTCCAACCCCAGGAAGTTCTCTGGCTTAGCCGGAGCTCACAAAGAATGAGAGAATTTCACAATCTCATGCTGCACCAGAAGAAGTTTACAGCCAATGAAAGCTTTGTAAATGCCCCACTCACAGAGCTGAACACCAACCAGTCCCTGCCCCACAAGAGCTGACCGTGGGTGACAGTGCTCAGCTGCATACCTGATTGCCCCACTGTGTACAAGTACAAGGAAAATCAATCAAATCCCACTGTGTTATTAATTTTTCTGTGGCTGGAACAAACTACCTGGTATAATATGCACAAATTAAAGGAAGAGAGATCTGTTTTGGCTCATGGTCTCAGAAATTTTAAAGCATGAGTAGCTGGCTACAAGGCAGAAACCTAAAGGCAAAAGGACCTGGTAGGGCAATGCTGCTCACCTACTGACAACTAGAAGAGGAGAGAGAGGGGATGGGAGGGGGAGGGGAAAGGAAAGGGAAGGGGGAGAGGGAGGGGGAGAGAGACTGGGGGAGAGGGAGAGGGAGAGAGAGAGGAGGAGAGGGAGAAAGACACAGCAGGATATAGCCTTCAAAGGAATGATCTCAGTAACCTAATTCTCTCAGCTGGTCCCCCTTCTAACAGCCCTTGCAGTTAGGAACTCATCCACAGAATAAACAAGGAAAGTGCCCTCGGTGTGGGACTCTTTGGGCATCATCTCTAAACCATGAACATCCACTTCTACCTTCAGGAAGAACACAGCTATCCACATATGGATGAATGTGTCTTAGAATAAAGAGAAACTGAAGAGCTGCACCCACCACTTGGCTCATGTCTAGAGTTGAGCACCAATTTAGAGCCAAAATTGAAATTTGAGGGGCATGCAGAACTGACCACTTTCACTTCTGACACTAACTGCGAGTTTGGGAAGTTCTCCAAGCCATCCTCAGACTCACTAATTGGCTTGGAGAATCCAAACACTCCCTGAGGCTCTTTTCATTGTTGCAATGGGAACAAAAGTCAAAAACAGTCTAGGAAGACATGGTTAGGAGAGATCCTCGGAGAGTCCCTAGCATGATCCCACTGTCTTCTCCAGGGGATCCACAACACTTGACTCCTCCACTGTAGGGGACGGAGACTCTTAGCATATCATTTTAAGATAGAATAACTCTAGTCTTAACACAAATCTCAAAATGTGTCTTGAGAAGCATCTCGGAGGGGTTGTAAAGAGTTAACTTTGCAGTCCTGACTTAGCCTTGGAATGCTTCTCCGAAGACAAAGAACACCAGAGCCTAGATAACTACCTATGGCCTTGCCTGGGTTGTTTCATCCTTTCTCTGTCCCTAGATGAACATTGTAACCATAAAGGAAATGTATGGTTATCTAAAGGGGGACATATAAAATAGAGTACAGAAAGTATGTATCATTGTGGTTGTGCTCATGACTGGAGCCTGACCCAGTTATGTGGCACAAGGAAAACAACACGTGGATAGGGCTACAACATTCCAATCCATTACCATGGAAACCAGAAATGTATATAAGCTAGGAACAAAGGCAGGTCCATGCCCACTTCCCTGACTTGCAAGTTGGGATGAGAGGTGACCTGTCTAAATTTAAACTTTGTCTGTTCTCATAAAGTTCTTTGGTCTCTTGCAGAATACAGCCCCAGTTTTGCCATAACACCATCAATGTGTGACAATATGAAGAGTGTTACAAGAGCAACAGCTCATGGGCCCTCAATATTTGGAGTTTATACTGTGGTTTCATTACACAGTCAGGATTGAGTGGCCATTTTGGCTGCTACCATGTGACCAAAAACCTTACACTAATCACATGGTTTGTCTTTCTGCATGATGGGTCTCCACCCTAGAACTGTCACATGTTGTTGGATCCACCATAAAATACTATATGACTAGCTGCTGTCCGGAGCAAAGACACTCTATCAGGTGTGACTCAGATTACCTCCCTAAAGCACAAGACAAAGGACCGGCCTCTTTCTGGCAAGGTGAACAGCTACACTACCTACTAGTTCGGGATGCACAGGGGCTGGGCAGGGGCAAAGACTTCCCAAACGCAGGTGAGCAGCCAGTACCTCCTCTTCGAACTGCTTCATTTTGTCCACTCAGCATTTGTCACATCTTAAATTATAGATGTTGTGCAAAATTGTGCACTTCCATTTTTCACAAACAACACTCTGGGAGCAAGACAAGAGTGTGTGTGTGCTTTTACGTGTGATCTTCAGGCCCCATGAAGAAGCACCTTCAGGGCCTCCACTCTGGTGAACTGAAGTACCTCAGCAGACCCCTGGCCTTCACTTCCCTCTGAACTTATTGAGGAGTTTGCTCACTTCAGGCCCTTTGCCTATGAGCTGAACCTTTGACAAGGCTTTTATTTCCTGCTACTTTTGGAGCACGCAAAACAATACTTCAAAGGGCTTTCTGAGAAAAGCAACGAAATACAGCTTGAAATTCTCTTTGAGGTTCTATTTCCATTCACCTAATTTTATGTCTTCAGGTGGAACAATCAGTTTTGCCTTCATGGTGGAGGAAGACACTGAAAATAAAAACAAAAGGCTATATGTGGATTCAAGGACCTTTAAAGTCTTTAGGGTAAGTTTCAGCTGAGGGCAGAAACCATTAAGGGCTATGTATTTTAGATTCCATGTACATGTTGGAACGTGCAATGCTTCTCTGTCTGTGCTTGCTTAGGGTATCATCTTCCAGGTTCAATCCTGTTGCTATGACAGAAGCTCTCTGTTTTATAATTCGGAATATATTACACGTGCATATATGCAACATTTTCTTTATTCCTTCACTGACAGACACTGAAGATGATTCCTTAACTGGGTCACAGCCAAAGTCATAGAAACAGAGTAGGATCCTGGTTACCAAAGTGTGGGGCAGGGAGGTGTTGGCCAATGAATCTGATGTTTCAGTTATGCAGGAGGAAAAAATGATAAATACACGCTCATCCCACATTCCTCATTGTATTCACATAGCCTCACTTTGTACCCCATAAACAGATAAAATTTTAATGTGTCAGTATGTAGTAACATTAAAGAAAGAACAACATTTACAAAGACTCATTTTGTTTTCATGTATTAATTAATTTAGTGTCCATGGTGATTCAGCAACCAAATCGCAATTTTACAGAAGCAGATGAGAGTCTGTTTGCTGAGTAAATCCATACAATTGAGTGGAGAAGCAAGAGCAACCACTAGATTTAGCTCTCTGCCTTCAAGCCCCAGGCCACACATCTGTCTCTTAGGAAGGTCGTTCCCACCGCACCCAAGCAGTGAGGCCTTTTCTGACCCTTTCTTTGGAAGACTCAAATGCAGCGGTGAATCAGCAAACACCTTCAGTGAGAGAGCCTGGCTGCCAGCATAACACACCATGCATTTTTACAAGAGCAGAAGTCACCCTACTCACCTCTAGAGAGAATCTCTGTTCAAAGCCAAGCCTCTTCAGTTATCATCATGTGTTTGCTGTGTGTTTGTCACCACAGTGCATGTCTAACAACTGAGTAATTACTCCTTCAACAGGAAAAACTTTTATTGGCATGTCAGGAATGGTA
Source organism: Chinchilla lanigera (assembly GCF_000276665.1). Lineage (NCBI taxonomy): Eukaryota > Metazoa > Chordata > Mammalia > Rodentia > Chinchillidae > Chinchilla > Chinchilla lanigera. Next base: position 3,119,672 of record NW_004955482.1, on the reverse strand, counting down.
TTCCTTGTTACAAAAAGGGGTTTCTAATTTAGCTTAAACCCCATCATTCCCTGTCCCCTCCCTCTTTGGGTAGAGAGGTGGATTATAACGATATTGATTCAGTTGATACTTATTCAGTCACTTACTCTGTCCCAGGCACTATTGTGAACAGATAAAATAGCTGAATCTCCACAAAGCTCTATTAGGTAACACGACAGGCTGACAGTGATTCCCCAGCCATTTCCAGAAACCAGTGACAGTGACTTTCTTTAGGGTTTTCATAGATGTAAATAAGTGAAGTGCCTGGGGATGGTTTCATCTGGGATTACCACGAAGGGGCTAGAATCCTAGCAGCATCCTGGTCACACACTGGTGCACTCCGGAGCTGTGAGGGAATGAATTTATCTTGTTTCACACTACTGAGTTTCTGGCAGTTTGCATGGCAGCTTGTTGTGGACTGATGTGGGATGTCTCCCAAAGGCCCATGAATTGAAAGCATCATCTGCAACCTTTGGTACTATGGAAAAGGCATGGCAGCCTTGGGAGACGGGGCTGGGGGAGGTTTTGGATCTTAAATCAAAAAAGATTATTGGGCCTCGGTCACTTATCACTGTTCTCTCTCTCCCTCTCCCTTTATTTCTTTCTTCTCCGTCTGTCCTTCTCACTCTGTGTCTCTCCTTTTCTCTCTCCTTCCCCCAGTCTTCCTCTCTCTCTCCTCTCTCTCCCTCTCTGCTTCCTGGTTACCATGATGTGAGCCGCCTCTTCCTCACCATGTTCCTGCCATGATGTGCTGCCTGACCACAGGCCCAAGCAACAAGGCAACCTGACCATGGACTGAAACTTCCAAACACATTGAAATACAGTGAACTTTATCTCTTCTTTAAGTTGACTGTCTCACTTATTCTGTGACAGTAAAGGAAAACTGACTAGTGCACAGCGACAAGAAACCAGTACAGCCCTAGTTGCTATCCCTAATGTCCTTGGAAGAGAGGGAGAGTGGAAGGGAGATTTGAAGTGTAGGGCAGCTGAGGCAGTGTGGCCACAAAGCCAGACACACCCAAGTCATCGCAAGCAGGAAGAGGTAAAGAGCAGAGTCTCCCCCAGAGCCTTTGGAGAGATCACTGCCTCTGTTGCCACATAGTGAGTCTAGTGTTAAGCTTCTTCCTTCCAGAAGTTGCACAGTGAGTTTCTGTTGATTTAGGCCATAGCATCTGTGGTCATTAGTTATGGCAGCCATAGAAGCTGTTGGAGATTTGTTCAATATTAGCTCTATTTTACAGGCGAGGACCCTGAGGCACAGGAGTTGAAGCAGCTTGTTTGAGGACACATAGCCAATAAGTGGTCAAGACAAATTCACCCCCCCCATAAAAACAGCGCACACACACAAGCACTGGTGCACACTTCCCAGCCAATGCCAGCTAACGCTCCTTTGCATTTTTAAGGAGACAGCAATTGCTTGCTCAGGCTGCCATAACAAAGTATCTTACAGTAGGGAGTGGAGTAGGGCTTGGGAAGTGAAAATTTATTGTCTCACACTCAAAAAGTTCAAAGGCCAAGATCAAGTTGTGGACAAGTTGATTCCTTTAGAATCTCCTCTCCATGGTTTGAGGATGGGGTTCTGTCCTGGTGTCCTCACATGGCTGCCCCTGTGTGTGTGTGTGTGTGTGTGTGTGTGTGTGTGTGTGTGTGTCTTAATCCCATCTTCCAAGGACACCAAGTAGATTGGATTAGGGCCACCAAAACAACCTTAATTTACCTTAATTACCAATGTGGATGCCTATCTCCAGAGACGATCCCATTCTTGGACATTTATGGTGAGGACTTCAACTCATGAATTTTGGGAAGAACAATTCAGCTCACATGGGTTAGGTGGTAATGTTTCATACATTTAAACAGTTCAGGAGACGTGGTGTGCTCTTGAAAGCGATGACATTCCCCTGCCTTGCCCTTTTTATTCCCTCTATTAACTGGAAAATAACAATTTGCCATAATGAGTCACTCAGAGTCCAAGTACACCAAATCCATCACCACTGTTTTTATTTTTTGCAAATGATTAAATATCACTTTCTTTCCATTTATAGCATAATCTAAGTGACAGCCGATCCATCAGTTTGTCTGCTGATGTTTAACTACAGCATTTTGCATTCATTATTCCCTGCTTATATCATTCTTTTAAAAAGAGGAATAACTTAATTCTGGCTCTTGACAGCAGGGAAATTAAATGGTGAGCCATAAAGAGGAGGATTTCTCTGCAAAACAAAATACCAACTGTGAGGCTGTGAAATCAAGCCAGGACTATGTCACCCCTAAATGAGTTGAACAAGGACAAGTTTCTGGGATGGCCTCTTGCTTCAGAAAGCTGAGAGGCCTTCTGACCTCAGATGCAACTTGCCCAATGGTACAACCAGTTTGGGAAGCAGCGTGGCAACACAGAGAGGTAAAGCTACAAGTCCCCAAGGAAGCAGGGATTCTCCTGCTGTGTCAGATGTTACATCTTCAGTCGATTTTACATGATGGTTAAAATACACACATGGCTGCACATGCATATGAACACACACATAAATATTTGGGTGAGATAAACAACCATATCCACTCACATACAGCGTGGTCTTGGCCCCAGTCAGTAGGCTCCATAAACCATGGATATCTGGACCCTTGTGTCTGCCAGTCATTAACCCATTGCCCTGACAGCATCATTGCAGCTGGACAGGGTGAGCAAAAGATACATTGGGTACTGGATCCTTGAGGAGACCTCTCTGCCCCAGCAGATGTGAAGATGTGGGGACCCACTTTAGTGATGTCACGGGCTTGCAGGACACCTTCTCTGCACTGACAGCACATTTCTAACCCAGTAGATGAAGAGCACATCGTCTAGCGGGGTTCTTGGGGTCCATGGGAAATGCATTTCACACTCGGGAGTATTGCTCTAGCTCACATGCCTTGTGACATGCAGAGCTGCCAGCACCAGGTAGGGCTGACAGGAGAGGGCACTGCAGGTATGCCAGGGTTGGGTGCAATCAGTGCTGGTGGGCAGAGAGAAAGCACCAGGCTGACTCTGTAGAGCAGCAGGTGTCGGGGGGATAAAGTTGCAGCACAAAGCTTATGGAAGTCTCTGTGGGATACTCAGAACATGCACCCTTGGGATTCTAGACAAAGCCACGTTGCCTAAGCAGCACACTGACAGTTGTAAAGACATAGCTTGTATTGGGCCCGGGGAGATATGGAGCACATAACCACCAGAAAGAGGTGACTATCTATGTGTCTGGGACTTCCCATGTCAGCTGGGCTTCATCAAAGTTGCAGAGTGTCCAGATCAGATGGGCCCAGCAACACTCTTTGTTAGAAGTAAACGCTTCATCTGGTCCTGATCTTGAGCAGGACAGAGGACGCTGACATGTGGCCGGAAGAGATGCCCCCTGCTAACACTCCTGGGTCTCAGCATGCTTGTATCAGTCTGCAGCCCCGACTTCCTCCTATGTCTGCCCAGCAAGTGCAGTAGGTGTTCCGTGGAACTAGAAGGTGCAGCTGCCACCAGATCACTGTGGGGCCTTTGTGTACACAGACCATGAGGTAAGAAAAGTCATGCTGGTGGAAGAAGCTGACTGGTTGGTGGGAAGAGGCAAGGCTGCTCCTGTAAATGAGGGTAAGAAAAAGTACACATGGGACTTAGGACAATCACCCATTTCTCTTCCTGGCCCCATTTTTAACTGGGTAGTGCATACTGACTCAGATCTGACCACAAGGTCTCCCCTTCTGAGCACAGAGGGAGGTCGGTCGGTCGGGATACACGGTGAGAACTGAGAGCCTGAGGCCCTCCCCGGAAGTGGGAAGCAGTTTGTGTCACTCATCTTGGGACGTGGTGCCCTGAGGACCCCAGAGAAGCTGCTTGCTGGACAGGCGTACGGTGGCTGAGCAGTGTGGTCTGGACATGCTCCGCTCAGGTCAGCTGCCAAGGTCACCTCCTCAGCCTAAGCCTGGGTCACTGCCCTCTTTAGTGCACACCATGTGTCTGCAGAGACTGTCTTTCCTGGGTCTCCTTGCAGACTACGACTGAGCCAGGCCCCTTTCCTTGAGCAAAGAGTCTTCTAGTGGGGACTCTGGCTTGAGGATTCCCTGCCCACCTGGCTGAGATGGGCTTTGCTCAGCCTCCTGTCTTACCATCTCTCCTGTCATGGGAACAGCTCTGCATCATGTTGGAAGAAGGTCCAGCTCTCTGCCCCTCTGTTCTGATCCATTGTTTCTCAGTTGTCTCTTCTATGGATGCTCTGGTTTATATCTACCGTGGCCTCCAGAGCCCTGTGGGTTTGGAGGTGGGCTTTGAGTGGTGATTGGATGAGGGGTTCTGTCGTCAGTAGTCAGCCATTGATGAGCTCATAGTTAGATGTACTATTAGGAGGGGGTATGAGGGTACGGTGAGAAGAGGCAGTCACTGGAGGGGGGCCCCACAAGGGTGTGTCTCTGGAACATCCCTGAAACACAGTATCTGATACCCACAGTATAGGGAAGAGAGGTGTCGTAGTTTGGAGCTTATTGCAAGGTGAACAATATAACACAGGGCACATTTTATAAGATTATTTATAATAGTCACCAAAAGAAACATATCCAAGAGAGTGCAGGGAATCTGTCCACATATTATAAACCAGGAATTCAGCTGAGGGCCTGGATCCTGTGATCATGTCCTGCATGAGTTCAGCTGAATATCTAGAGCCCATAACAACGCCTCCCATGAATCTAACTGGGGGCCCAGAGCCCATGACAAGGTCTCATGCAGGCCTGTTTAACGAATCTGTGCTGGGAAGGTCCAAAGGTCAGTGGTGGAATCTAGAACGCCTGTACCAGCAGGATGAAGGATCTGTGCTAGCAGGCTGAGGGGTCTGAACTGTAGCCAGGAATTGATGCTGAAAGCAAGAACCAGAGCTCCCCTGAAAAGGACCACAGGCATCCTCAGCAACAGTGAGGTTCCGAGCTCCTCCGATGATCAGGACAGCTGAGTTCCCATCAGGAAATCCAATGCAACAAGATTCTCCAGAAGACTGGCAGTCCACCATCATCCCTGCTGGAGCCAGGCAGGGATGCTCAAAGTGAGGACCAGAGCTTGCCCAAAGTGAACCGAAGGTATTCTCAGTGCCAACCAGGTCCCAAGCTCCTCAGAGGAGGAAAACAGCCAAGTTCATCAGGAAAGCCAGCATGACGAGCTCCTCCAAGAGAACCAACAGCTCCTTACAGCTTCTACCAGCTACCAACAACCTCTCTCAGCTGCCAACAGCCTCTCTTCTTCCTCTCCAGGTCTGCCTCTTATGCTGCTGGCAACAGTCCTCAGGTGGGCCTCCCACACCCAGTACCACGCTTACTCAGTTCAGCTGGGTGTTACAAGCTGACCACCAGTTGTCAGTCCACCACAATAGATTTCTTTTGGTTCATGTTTTCAGTCTGTAGAGCGCACTTTCTAAGGAAGGCAGGCCGCAGTGGAACGGTGTGGGCGAGGGGCGCCTCTCCAGGCACGGTGACCAGAAGGCGGAGAAAGAAGGGAGCGGCTGAGCGGGGAGGTGAACCCTTCTGGTGCTGCCCTCCGTGATTGGGCTCTTGCAGATCCAACCTCCTCCTCGCAGCACACGCAGCAGTGGGTTTAACAGTGGATTAGTGCACTGGATAGTACAGAGTCCCCAAGATGTAATGATTTTCCACATACAGGAGAATTCCGAGGAGGGGTGCAGTTTAGATCTAAACCATAATAATATCCCTCCTCCATTCCTCCCTTCACTCTCCGACCCCTGGCTACCATGCCGTAGGCAGCTTTCCCTCCACCGTCTGCCTCTGCCGTGCTGTTTCTTCACTGGAGCCACACAGCTATGGCCAGCAAGTGGTGAAATCACGCCCCAAAATAACTCTTTGCTCCTTACATTGTGGGTGTAGGGTACTGTGTCCCAGACGGAGAACAAGACCAAGACAAGGGGGACCCTACCGAGTGCACCTCTGACATCTAAGGAAAATGCTCATGATGGTATAGAGCTTGTGCTCAGTTCCTCTGCACCTCTGAAGAAGAGAATGAGCTGGGTGTGGTAGGGCAGCCTGTAATAGCAGCACTCTGGAGGCTGAGGCAGGAGGATTGTTGTAAATTCGACGCCAGTCTGGGCTACAAAGTGAGCTCAAGACCAGCCTGAACTGCATAGTAAGACCCTGTCTCAAAAAGACCAGAAAAAAAAGAAGAGAATGGATGAGGCAGAACGGTGCTTAGAGAAATGATAGCACTGCCTAATATTTCCTGAGCGTTTTTTTGTACTGGGCCTAAAGGGTGATGTATTTATGCCACTGAGCGCTCATGGCTTTGGGAAGTAGTAGTCATAGCATTCTGTCTTGGTATTGTGAGGAGATCTCCAAAGGGATCATATGTGTTTACCAGTGTTGGACAGCTAATAAAAAAAAGACATAAGAACCAACCCTTCTCACTGTTGTTTTAAAGAATAGTATAATAAAACACATCTCATTTTTTCAAAAGCCCAAATATTGCCATTTGCACATCTAGTAATAACTGTCTTTTTTTTGACTATTTCCCGGCTTCTCGATATTTTTATAGCCATTATGTCCACGTTTTTGAGTGAAAGAATCCCAATAATTGTGACTGTTCTATGGTTTTTCACTTTGCTTATCTCATGAAATGCCATACTTGGCCCCACGTTACGACTTCTGGTATGATTTAAACACAGGACCACCCTGGGTCCCCTTGAGCAGCTAAAATGGTGCATCTGTCAGACGGCTCTCACCCCGCCCTCAGGTCACTGCAGAGTTACGATGTCTGCTCTTTTTTTAAGGCTGAACACATGGCGGTTGGCAACACAATCATATCTTTTCAAATTATTGTCTCCCTGAGAGTCACACGCTTGCAGAGCCAGCTATCTCACAAAGATGAAGTGAGAGGTCCCCAAGAAGGCAACAGGGGACAGCAGAGATATTTCCTGATGGAAAACAAGGTCCTCGACATCCTACAGGAGCCAACCTCTCATTTACTCACTACACTTATTTTGCTGGATGGTTGGTACCCTGCCTGTGCTCTGCCACTGGTCTGTGCTTTTGGAACTGATCAATTTTTACCTCATTTGACTCTTAAAAGACCATTCTGAGAATTCAGTAGAAGTACAGAAATGTAGACTTATTCCACACTGTGATTTAATCATTAAAATTCATCACATACCGATCATATTTGTTTAAAAGCCAGACATCTTTTTAGGGGGTCTTCACGTGTCAGGAGTTTTCATGTCCCTCAGTTTTGATTGCATGGTAATGGTGGCTGTTTATGTCAGTGGCGGGAGAGGGGACTGCATTTCCCACAATCCCCTTCTCTGCAAGGGTTCAGCTGGACCTGGTAGAAAAGGACCCTGTGCAAGCTCACCGCAGCAGAGTGAAGGAGCAGCCTTCACTCCTGAGGGCAGAGATGATGACAGACACTGAGACATGTCCCCACTTGCAATCTCATTCTCTGTGGGATACGTCCTCAAATCTTCATCCCACTTCCCGTCCTGTGACCAGCAGCAGCCCCAGCACACCCTTAGGTGCTTGGCTGCACACCCAGAAAGCAGCACCTACAGAGGAGTGACTGTCAGGGAATCACCCTGCCCTTAACCCACTCTGGTAGCTGGGTGTGCTAACTTCCCACAGTTCTCTGGGATACACCCTGAAATGTGTGCCCTGGAGATTCCTGTGTCCTGATGCACAGCCCAGTATCTCTGGAGGTCTTGCTAGACCTTCTACCTTCCCTTTCCATTCCCTGAATTATTGGCTGTATTCACAACTGTACAACTGCTATTCTTATAATAATTATTTTGTTCTGCAGGAGTCATGGCTGCTCTGCAGATTCAACATAATTGACACAATGGTGTCACCTCTGACCCAGTAATTAACTCCCGTGCAGTTCCTCTTGTAGAGGAAAGGGAGGAAAGGACACTAACTCACCCTCTCCTCAGATTCCTTCCTGACTCAGCCTGAGCGCCATTGTTTTAAACTTTAGCCGGAAGCAAGGTACCACCAAGACCAAAGCGAAGCCTCTGGCTCCTTTAAGGACTCCTCTGAAGAGAACCACTGCTTGTAGAAGTGATGGAAGAAAAAGCACCTAGAGGTATCACGGCTTTGAATGCATGTACATCAGTGAAGTCAGCGGTAAAGAACCCAGTGGGGATCAAATATGTCTTCTCAGTGATTAAAAAAAAGAGAGAATATCTAACTGCTGCTGATTTTGGAACCAACTGCTCTGCATGCTACTGTTGTTTAGGGTTCACCTCTCACAGGAGGAATCTGAGCTATCTTTGTTTTTTCTTCTCCTTAAGCAGCAATGGCCAATGCAGGAGATCAGTGACACTGTTTCAAAGTGACCTCGACTCTTCACAGTGACTTTCCGCTAGGTTGGCTTCCTGGGTGTCTTCCTTTCTGAATCTCGGCCCCTGCTGATCAGGGAAGGGCCTGCAAATCGCTGCTCAGATCTTAGAATTGCTTCCCACCTCCACCGCACATCCAGAACCAGGAAGAATACACAGATCAGAGCTCATCTGCGTCTCTGTTGTCACTTCTCCTTTGATCAGGTTTCTGCCTGGCTGTGTCAACCCACGGAGCCTCAGGACACACTCTGTGGCTCTCCAGTGACCAGGATTAAGGGTCAGCGTGAGAAGTAGGGCTTGCTTTGTGAGGCAAGGCTCTGCTAGGTGCAGAGGGGCAGGTAGGTGGGGGCTGCAGGCCCTGCACGACAGGGAAGGACCTTTTCTTGCAGGGTTCGGGGTTCCCATCAGCTGACTTCCCTCCTGTGAGACCCTGGGAAAGGATCAGAATCCCAGGCTCAGGGGCCTCAGCCTCTCGCAGGGCCCTTGTTGGAGCATCTGCGCTGGCACCAGGTAGATGGGAGGAGCTGAGGATGTCAGACAAGGCGCTGGGAAGTCTCCCAGAAACCACGCTCCCGTGTGTGTGTGTGTGTGTGTGTGTGTGTGTGTGTGTGTGTGTGTGTGTCCCTGCATGCATGCGCTCGTGCAGAAGTCCAGATCTCCCTGGCGGGGTTCTGCAGGAAAACACGGCGCCTGCCGGGACGAGCATTTGGAGGATTCCCACCTGCTTTCCCGAGCAGACAGTGCAAGCCCTCCGAGAGCATAGAGGAGAGAGCGCAGACTGAAGAACAGAAATGTCTCCTCCATCACTGTCATCTCTCCCTCTCCGTCTCTCCCTCCCTCTCTCTCTCTCTCTCTATATATATATATATATATATAAAATCTTGTTTTTCCCCCACTTAGGAATGTAGGTATGTAGAAAAAATCCCTCGCATCTAGGTTAACTTGATCGTGCTGTATCGGGAAAAAGTGTAAGTGCAGGTGGTTCCCTACGAAGCCCCACGGACCTCTTACCCTCTGCTGTCCTCCGACTGAAAGTTGGAGCAGAAGCGCGGCGCACGCCCGCGGGCTCCGAGGACCGAGCGTCCCCCAGCAGCGAGCTGGGGAGAAGCCTCCGCAGATGGCTAAGGAAGCCAGCGCAGGACTCCTCCGGAACCCTTCTGACCCGGGCGGGACCGAACCGGGCGTGCCCCTCCTCGGCCCACCCTCTGTGCCGCCGGAGTTGTGGGGCGGGACGCGGGGAAAAATCCTTACCCGGGAAAGGGCGGGTGCCGGACCCAGGGGCAGCGGCGCGGAGGGGCGGTTGGCACTGCTGAGGGGCCGGCGAGGAGCAGCCGCGAGCGCCGGCCGGGCAGGTGAGAAGAGCTGCGGGGAGGGGCCCCTGTGGGCTGGGCGTAGGTGGGCTGGTCATGTGGGTTGGCTCAGGGCGCAGGTAGGCTGGATCCCGGCTAGGCTGAGGGCAGGGCACAGGTGAGAGGGATACAGGTAAGCTGGGGCGGGGCCTGAGAGGCAGCCTCTCTACCCCGAAGTGTTGGGCATATGTTCCAGTTCTTGCGCCAGCGGAGAGGGTGGCGCAGGTCCAGGCCTCCGGATCCCCGGTGCGCGGGAGCAGGTTGGCTATGGGCGGCTCCTCGGGGAGCGGTGGGGTGCGACTAGGTCGCCTGGTCCTGGTACAGCTGCAGGGGACGTGGATGGACAACGGGGTCACGGTCCCCTCCTGCGAGGTGCAGCCGTGATGCTCCGGGGTGGAGGAGGCGGGGAGAAGGAGCTGGCTAAGTCCCTAAATTGTGCGGGCTGGACTGGAACTTGCGATCCTCCTGCCCCAGTGTCACTGGGTGCTGGGATTACAGGCCTGCGCACCATGCCTGCCTGTTGATGTGTTCTTAATGGGCTTGGGGCAGTTATGTTCCTCTTGTTCCCAGGGGCTGAATGTAGATGTAATGGCTGGAACCCCAGAATCTAGCTTAGACCCTCTGCTGACTTCACTTTTTGCACAGTGGAGCAACAAGAGAAAAGGTTCTGAGTCTCTATTGAAGCCTCAGCTTTAACCTAGAATACTAGTCTAATAGTTGACTATGTCATCTCTAAACTGTACTGGCTTGAAAAAGAAACAAACGTCTGTTCTTTTAAAGTGACAATTCCAGGTCTTTCTGTGACTCACAGCTGAACTTAATCTTGTATCATGTACCAAGGCAAGAACTCCAAATTTTGCTCTAACTGTGGGGGATTTTAAGCACAGGAGTAACAGGAGCAGTTCTACCTTTTTCTAAGTATTCACTTTATCTGATTTCATTGTAGGCAGCTAAGGTAGATAGAAATTAATATGCAGTCAGACAGGGACTGGCTCTTAAGGAAGTCAGTGAAAATTAGACACCAGAATTGTGTCTGGAGGGCAGCTGAAGAAAGCCAGGCCTCAAGATAAAGACGCAATGACCGTGCCTCCCTAAGGAATGAGAAATAACTGGGAATTATACTACATGCCTCCCTAAGGGATGAGCAGTAACTTGGAATTATACTATAATTAGCCCCACCTGGCCCAGGCAGTCCAGCTAGGAATTGATCACCCAGGTAGCTGACCACAGCACTGAACCATCTCTTCCCCAAACGTGCCTTTCTTTTCTGCATGTACCCTTGCTATGTCACCCCATCACTACAGGATTAATATTAAGTAAACAGATATCTTGTAATCTTATTGGTTGATTATAGTTTGACCCATGTTGTCCCACTTCGTGACTTTGTACCCACCTTGTGATTTTGCTCTGTAACACATTCTTAGAGAAATGACCTTTGTGGCAACTGACTTTCCTGTTTCTTCCTGTCTCCCAGGAGCCATCTCCCCATTTTTCCTACTCCGAACCTCCACTGTTCCTTGGAATTCATTCTTTTATTTCAGGAGACACGAATTCGGCATATGTGGCATCTAGCAGGTTGGGAGTCACATTTCTCCTGTGTCAGTATGACAGCTCACATACTCTGGACCCAAAACTGGAAGTAGACAGTGGCTGAGGGCTTCTGCATTGTCCAGACAGAAGATGATCTTTGAGTTGGGCTGTGGTAGAAGTGTTGTTGATAGTCATATTGGGTAAATTCAAGTATTTTGTATTTTTGGTTTATCAAATGCATGGAGTATTTTAAACCAACTTTATGGATTGATAATTTATATACAGTAAGAATACACATCTTCTATGTATGGCTTGATGTATTTGGAGAAATATATGTAAATCTGCACACTAAGGTCGCCATCATAATCAGGATGTAGAACATCTCCGTCATCACCCAAAGTTCCTTCATTCATCTCCTTCTTAGTGGACACACACAAAAATGCTTATCACAGGCAAACACTTATTTGTTTCCCTTTTAGCTAAATTAGATTTATTTTTCCTAGAAAATCACACAAGCAGAACCGTATAACATCTGTGTCTAGCTTCTTTCATGCTACAAGTTCTTTGGGGTTCATCTGTGTTTTACGTGAATCAGAAATTCATTCCATGTTTACAGCTATTATTTTATTATTGAGAGTACAGATTGCATCATTGCCTTATTCTCTCACATATCCATAGACATTTGGAATGTTTCCAGGATTGGCTGTTATAAACAAAGGTGCTACAAATCTTCATATGCAAGTCACTCTGTGGTTCTATGCTTCCATCTGGCCCTGGTAAATTTTAAGAATGTAATTGCTGGCTCACATGGTAGCTATAGGGTTAAGCTTGTTGCCAACCTTTGCTACAAGTGTTTGTCTCATCTTATCTTCCTACTAATGATCCATGAGGGGGGTCTCAGCTTCTCCTCACCAACTCTTTGTACGTCAGACTTTTAAATTCTCTTCTTTTCCTTACAATCCTGATTGCATTCCTGTTCTGACAGGAATTGCATTCCTGTTCAGACTTGAGAAACACAACTTATTTCCCAGCACATGACAGATCTTTCCAGTGAGAGGCAAATGGGAGTTCCTAGACAAGACTTCTGTGAAGCTCTTAAATATGGAGCAGCCTCTGCTCACCAAGACGGCCTCCCAGGAGATAGAGTTGCAAGGGGAAGTCTCCCTGAACTGCAGAGCCTACGGGCAGGCCAAGGGCTAAAAGTTGGGCTTCTTGTTCTGGTGTTTTATTTTTTGGGGGCTGGGGGTTTCTGGTACAGGGAATTGAACTCATGACCTTGTGCTTGCCAGGCAGGCGCTGTGCCACTGAGGTAAACCCCCAGCCCTTATTCTGGTGTTTTATAGCTATGTGTGGATAGCTCAGAATGCTCCTGGTCTTGGCCTTTTCAGCTCATGATATTAACATCATGGATCCTGCTCAAAGCAGCTCTTAATTCCTTGCAGCTTTCTTGGGAGTCTGAAATCTAGTGCCTCTGAGGATGGAGCTGCAGTTGCCCAAAGCTGTTTTGTAGTCAGGTTTTGGTGGGTCCGGGGTTCTGCAGCTCCAGGATGCAAGGTCTGAGTCAGGTGGAAGTTCGAATTCTTCTGCCAGTTTACACAAGGAGGGGAAGGAGGACTTGGGGATATGAAAGGGAAAGAAGTGCATCCATTGCTGCTCCTAGAAAGCAAAATGGGAGACAGGCAAAGAAGCAGACTGCCATGTGCACCACAGGGTGGTATTCAGACTCTCGACACCTGAAATTCACCTGTAGCATGGCAACTGTTTTCAGGGTGGATAGCGCATGGGTGTTGCAAAGTATTTCATTGGCTTTTCTCACTGGAATATGCCATTTCAAATCAAGTGGGGCCTTGAATTTATACTGCTTCTTTGCAAGCTGCTTATTGCCCTAAATCAGTTCCTATGGGTCTCCTCATTGATTCTGTCCTTGTCCTTTTCTTTCTTTTCACTTTAGTGACTGAGTGCTGAGGGCCTTCAGAGACTTTCTCACTGAGACCTTATCTGCTTAGGACCTGTTGTGTCAGAAACCTTTCTCTGGGAGGAAACCATCTGGAATCAAGTGGGTGTTCAGAAACCAGGCCAAGACTTTCCCAACGTTGTATGCTCACTATAGGTCTTTATCATGTAATCAATTGTGCCTCTATTTTTAAGCAAATCTCAGAATATTTAGAACAAACTGTTACGTTTCCTTCTTAGTGCAACTGGAAAGCTTGTACTGTAAGTGAGAAAGTCCACAGGAGCTGACCTAAAGTGCAGTTTCTATTTTAAACTAAGGCAGGAGTGGATCCCTGCAGTACCGTTGTGCAGTCGCCAGTCTGCCCTTTCTCTGACGAGCAAACTTTCATCCTCCAGATTCAGGGCAAGGATTATTTCATCTGCGAAGTGTTCCTCAAAGTTCCTCGGGGTCACTAGCTGACCCAGCACACTGCTTGTACAACATTTCAGATTTGATTTATCGTAGCACTTACCACACCGCCTTTCCATCATTTTTAAGAACTGCTTTCTTAGGAAAATCTTGTTCCTGTCTGCGGGGACTTCTGAGCTGGCCTCTCTATAGAGGTTGAAGGGGTTGGTTCTTGAGGTTGGAATCTTGGCTGGCTTCTCCAGTTTTCAAAATTGAAATATATGGGTTGGTTAAAATATACCTCTAGAGCAGAGTTAAACGTCAGACCTCGGATGATTTGTAGTACCTACTTATAATTGTGTTTGAGTAGAAATCTAGAAGGACACTATTTTCCCCTGACTGTTACAGGACTCCTCCTGCAAATTGCAGGACTTGCTCTGTCTAATGAGTACAATTTCAAGGTGAATGATCATGAGGAAAAAGATTTCTTCAAAACTCTCACCTCTTCTTACACTCATCTCATCCTGTCTGCCTCTTCTCATGCTCATTATCTCAGAGTCACACAAGATTGCAGTTACTTACTTACAAATCAAACTGTGCAGTCTCTCATTCCTTCTTTGTACTGTTAGACTAGAAGGCGCTCGCAGCAGATGCTCTCTGGCAGACTTTCCTTATGTCTGCTGTCCCACCTCCGGTGTCACCTCTTTAAGGAGGCCTTTTCTGACCACTCTGACATCCTCACTCAGTCACTTCCTGCCCCATTACCCAGCGTGACTGTCTTCAAGGCACTTAATTTGCAGTAAGCTTGACTTTGCTTACTTTTGAAAATGTATTTATGTGTCCACTATCCGAGTTCTTCACTAGACCATCAGCACCAAACAAAGTGCACAGCGAACTGACTCAGCACCCAGGACAGTGACTGGTGTTCCATTTAATGACTTCATTCCTAGATCCAGCTATTCATTTACTGATCGTGAACAAAATATGGTACTCCATAGTGGTAAGTGAAACAATGGCACCATGTGTATGGTGGCGAGAGTGCAGGTGGTGATCACAAATGGTGCCTTCCTCATGTTGCTCACACCTTTAAGTGATTTCCTGCCCTTGCTTGTTAGTGGGACCGGGGAATCGTTCTAATACCATATGGTAAAGTCGTGGGATATTACTTTTATTATAAATAATTGCCCAAACATAGAAACAATGACAATATCCTTCAATAAATAAATAAATAAGCAAAACCTGTTGTACCACCATAAAATAAATTATTCAGCAATAAAAAGTTAAAGTTCAGATCAGTGAAAAGTAAAGGGACTAAAATGAATATTTCAGAAAACAAATCCATGAGCGCTATGTACTATATGGTTCTAACTATGTGACATTCATAAAACAGTAAAACTATAAGAATAGTGAAATAGTTAAGAGGTATTAAGAATTCATGGAAGAAAAAGATGAGTAGGTGAAGCACAGGAAATTTTAAAGGAATAGAACTGTTGTGTTTCCTGCTGTAATCATTCACAAATGACATTATACATTTGTCAAATCCCGTTTATCTTTATAGGAAGAGTGAAAATTAAAAAGGAAATCAATTCGGGGGCAAGGTATTTCAGAAAGAAATGCGCTCTTTCTGTGTCAACAGAAGTTATTACGGATGTATGTCCAATTCATTACAAATGCATGAAGTGACCTTGCTGAAAGGGTGAGGCAAAGCTGCTGACCTAGATAACTTTGTTAATGGTATTTTTAAAACTAAAGGCAAAAGGAACGACTCATAGGCAGTAAAATACAAATGATTTCCCACAAGAATACAGGTGGTGGATTATGATACTGCTGTGCATATGTACCAGAAGTGAACAGTGTAGAAAATTGGTAGTGGATGCTGGAAGTCAAATTTCTTATTATGCATAGGCAAGAAGAAGACATTGGCATGATACATACAGTGATGGGTGTGAGTAGAAGACATCAATGAAATCTCAGGTTTCAATCACTGCAAATACAGACCCTAATTTTTATCAATGTTTATAGATATGCGTATGAGCATGAGTTAGAATTCATACCTCTAACTCTCTGCCATGTCATATGAGATGACTTATAGGAAAAGGCAACCTAGGAACAGCGAATGCACCTAGAAATAACGTGCTGTTTACTAATACTATTCTTCGATAACAGAAACCAGGAATCCTTGGAGAAATGGCTGATTCTGTGACTGAGGCAGACTATATAGAAGGGAAGCCCAGAGTATCTTGTACTGCCTGAAAAATTGTGCACACACATATTTTTTATGGGTGTGTTCAAGGTGTACAGAACCCAAGAAAAGTAATACCTTCTTACCAAATGTGGAACACTTTTTGAGTCAATTTAATTAAGCATTAGGCTATAAGTCAAAGTATTAAATAAATATCTGTGAGAATACACCAATAAAATACATGATTTAGTAAGTGGGAGGAAACAGACAACTATTTTATGCAGAAACGTCCCAAAGACATTATATGAACTCTCACTGTAAAGCAGGGAGCGTGAGCCTCTATTCTTCAAGAGGGAGCTGCCCAGACTCACTTTCTTGCAAAGAGCACAGTGTGGGAGTTTGGAAAGAATGAGTAGCTTTACAGAGAAGAAACCTGACAAATGCTGCCTCCCCACGTTATCAAGGGCAGCATCACCAGTCTTAAAACCTGTTGGTCGCGCTCTTGATATGATGCGATGAAAGTGTCATCTTACCTCTGTGACATTCCTCCCCAAACCCTTGACCAACATCGAATCATTGGAAAGCTATCAGATAACCCCAATAGAGAGCCATCTTACAAAATCCCAGAAGTGTGCTGCTAACAATTGTCAAGTTCACCAAAAGTAAACTCGGAGAGGCTGTCATAGCCAAGAGGAACTTACAGAGGCATAAGAATTACATGCCATGAAGGGTGGGAGTGGTGGTGCACGTCTGTAATCCCACCTCTCAAAGGGCTGAGGGAGCAGAATCTGTGTGAGTTCAGAGCCAGCCTGGGCTACATAGTGAGTTCAAGGCCAGCCTGCACTACACAGTGGGACCCTGTCTCAAAACACCAACCAAACACACACATGCAATGTGGACTCCTGGATGAAATCCTAGAATAGAAGACAGACATTAGGTAAAAACAAAAGAGATATAAACTAAGTGTGGACTTTAATTCAAAATAATTAATGTTGGTACATTAATTGTAACAGATTGTGACAGCAAAGAGTAACATATATGTGGCCACAGAAATCTGAGGTTCAAATCCACACAGACGGAGAAGAGCCACACAATGATTTTAAAAAGATGAAAGTAAGTTTAGTATAAAAATAAAGCCAATATGAGCATAGTCAAATAATATATTACCACACAGTGAGGCAGGGGACAGCAGCAAAGATGAAGGGGAATCCTCTGGGGAAGGATCTTGCATAAGACGGAGCCTTGGGCAGGTGAGAGAGAAAATGCCACATCACACCGTTTCTCAGTTCCTTAAGTACTGTGTTCAAACAACACTGACTTGGTGTGAACAGGTCTGTGTGGCTGGAAGGACCTTTCCCAGGCATCACTAGAGTCTGGGAGCAATCAGTCCTTCAAGCGCTAACAGTTATCTCTACATACTCTTTTCCCAGGAGATAGCCAGCCTCCCTGCAGAAGGGCACCCGACTGAGGTCACTTCAGTGAACTTGCACATTCCAGATGATTCTCATCACTTTAACCATTTCCCTGACAGATATACCACACTTACGTATGCTATTAATAATAGGGAAGACTGTGGAGGGAGAGGGTATAGTGGTATGGAGAACTCAGTGCTACCCACTCTGGTGTTACATGAGTCTAAAAGTGCTTCACAATACTCTAAGAATAGCAGAATCCAATAGTCATTCAAAGTCTACAAGAGTGGCTGAGTTTTCTCTCAATAAGAATGTATATGCCTTACCATATCATTAGCTTCCTGATGCTATACTATTGATATGTTCTCCTTACATCTCCACAGCTGTCCAGGAAGGAACACTGCCCACCACTAGTAGATGTATATTTTTAGAGTTATTTATAGCTAGTGGTAGAACAGAAGGACCCTTTCTGAATATGCTGTTCTAATAAAATTGACCTCATAGGAGGAAATAAGATCAGAGCTCAGGTGTCTGAATACCCGGACCACAGTTAGCATCAAGGGACATAAATAGCATAGATATAGGTAACTCACAACTCCATACTATTTTTAACAATCTCCTTATCTGCCCCTATCTTTAACTACAATGGCTGTTTAATGTATGGCTAGGTTTCCTCACCACTCCTGAGTATCCATAGCAATGGGTTGAGATCCAGAGAAAGTGGTCCATTTGCTTTTATGACAGCATCGCATAAATCAGAGGACCTTTTGTGTTGCTAGGTGTTCTAAATATCTTCACTCAGCCTCTCATCAGAAGTTTCACAGCTGTAATGTCATTTGCCTTCAAGCCATAAAACTTCAGGTGTGAGGAGCTGTGACAAACAATCTGAACCCCATTTTATTTGCAGATGAAGAATTGAGACCCAGCAGTGATGTGTTTTAGCAAGGTCTGGATGGCTTGTGGCTAGCATAAATACTGTTAACTCTCAGTAATGAAATCACTGGCCAAGAACACCATGGGCACAAGAGGAAATCTGCAGGTGGGCAGCTCTTGGTTTCCTGGCTTCTCCATGGCTGTAGAGAAAACCAAGCCTGGTTTTCCTTCATGGTTCCAATGTGGCTGCCATTGTCTCAGGACTCACACTGACGTTCAGAGCAGCCAAAGTCCGGAAGGGGTGATAGTAGAGACTTTTTCACATTTATCATGGAAGTTAGGACCTGTACTGGAGGCCTCAGTGGAAATCTCATGCTGTTTCAATGTTCAGAGCCCAGCACATGGGCGATCATGGTTCCAACACAGCAAGAAGAAACTGACTTTATCTTTGCAGCCTTCATTGGCAGGTGGAAAGGAGACAGAGGGGTGAGGTAGAATTAGATTAATCATCCACATGTGACTGCCACATGGTACGGCTAGAAGGTTAGAGAGACCAGAGCTCAGAGAAAGAGGGAAAGCCATGGAGGGGAGCCATCAAATAGAGACAGGGATACATTGCCCAGGATCTGGCCTTTTTCCCAAGAGTATTTCAAATTAAGCAGAGATATTATGTGATCAGGTTCTTCTTTTGAAAACAGTTCCAACAGGAATGTGGAGGAAAGACCAGTTGAGAGGCAGGGACAGTAGATTATGAGTTACGAACATGCCGATGGTGGCAGACGTGGTGGAGGTGAAGTGAGATCCCGGAGACAGGTGAGGTGCAGGAGGATAGACGATGGTACACTGAGGGCAAATGCCAGGTGCCTGGTGCGGCGGCTGTATGGGTGCTGTTGTGTACATGGACAGTGGACAAGGAGCAAGGCTTACTTGGTGTGGGGTTAAAAGGTGTTTATTGAAACTTGGAGCACTCTCAATTTATGACACATGATAAAGTCTAGGTGGAGTTACCAGCTGCGCTGACACCTGGAGCTGGAACTCAGCAGTGTTCTTTGCTGGAGATCCTAAAAGGGGGTGTCACTGACATGCAGTTTGTAACAAGCACCTCCATAGTGT
Organism: Chinchilla lanigera; assembly: GCF_000276665.1. NCBI lineage: Eukaryota > Metazoa > Chordata > Mammalia > Rodentia > Chinchillidae > Chinchilla > Chinchilla lanigera. Next base: position 3,100,527 of record NW_004955482.1, on the reverse strand, counting down.
AGAGACCTCTAGAAGTTGTAATCAAAACCTAGAGGCTTGTGGCATTCTTTAAATTATCTTTGAGCTCAGCCTCTACTTCTGTAGCCTTTGCATTTCAGAGACACCAGAGAATATAATTAGTGTACACTTCTCCAAGGTCTAGGCTCCACCAAAGCCCCAGGGCTGAAAGACTACTTCAGTTTGACAATAATATAAATATGATTGGCAAAATAAGGTACAGGAATGAGCAAGAGTAAACGGTAATGTTCCACCGATGGAAGGCATGTGAAATTCAGAAAGGTGTTCTATGACACACTCTATAGGACTCCACCCTGAAGTAGAAAACACTTGCCAAGGTGAGGCACAGAGCAGGAGGTCCTACCACTGCACTATTTGCTGAAGTTAGTTTTGATAGAACAAGTTTCTATTCACATTGCACTTACCATTTATCTTGATTTTTTTCACCCTTTTGGTGTCAGGACCAAAGGAACTTGTTCTGGATATAAGAGCAGCATAGATCTGAACAGAAAAGGATGATGACCCAGGCCAAACATTCCTATTTCTTTCTGTTCAATCTACTGCCAGCTGTTGGTGAGGTTTGCTCAGAAATGTGTGGGTAAAAACATCTGGAATCAATGAAAGAGAATGTCAGAAGGATAATTAAATTATTATAGCTGCGTGATTGTGAGCTGCAAGTCCAAACATTTCTTTTAATTGATGATGTAAAATCTAATATTCAAGGAAAGCATAAATCCTAACATGACAAAGTAGGAGAGGTAGGTGTGCTTGAGCCCACTCTGAAGGTTAAGGAACAAAACATTACCAACACCAGTCCCCTTCCACCTTCTTCCCATCATTAACCCTGAGTTTGTATCTATCCTCCCTGCTCATCCACACATTTTTATGGCACTACTTCTTATCTCTGTGCGTTTAGAAAATATCTTGCATGGATTCAAATTTTATTAATATGGGATCATCTATAAAAATGGAACCATCTACAAAATATTGTGATGGGCTCTAGTCAACAATTTGCTGTAATTACTAAATGTTGTATTTGTGTGACTCATCTCGTATTGGCACATGTGGCTTTAGTTCATTCATTTTCCTGACAAAATTACATGTTATGACCACCCCACAACTTACCTCCAGCAATTCTTCAAGAATATCTTGAAAACGCCCTGCTTTTACTTTTGTGTCGAGAGCCTTTGACAACAAGGTGCAAGGTATAGGGGAATTGTTCCTCCTCCTCTCGCTCTGTGAAGCCGGAACTGGAGGCAGAGTGTTTGCTCTAGATGACAAACGGGCCAAGTATCTAGACCGCTCCTGCTGTTTGTGGCGACCCCTCCTCCTTGATGATACATCTTGGTGTGTGACAAGTTGGTGGAGGCTGACTAAATTCTTTCTTGGAAGAAACTTGAAGGAAGCATTTTATCTTATGTCTTATCTGAGGTCCCTCCTTCCAAACCTGCTTGTGCAGCTACTGAGATCTAGCTTTCTTGGAAGTGGAAAATGAAGCAAATTTATATGTATATTAAAAAAAAACCTCTGCAGTACCCTAATTCTTGTAAAAAATTTTAAATAATTATTCCATGTAATAGATTCAGTTTACAGACAAGCCCATGCACGCACAGCTCTTTGGCAAAAGTATGTGATGTATACAAACAAGCATACAGGATAATTTAACACTAGTTGTATTGATTACATTTTATGTCACGGTTAATCACAAGTTCCATATATATATCAAGGAACAGGTTTCCTTGGAGCTCAACATTTTAAGAAGTCAAACGAAGTGTTTAAATCCAGAGAGAGGGAGAAAGCCCAGACAAATCACCGTTTACATGGGAAAATGCAAATCTGCACAGTGTTCATCTTACACACATCTGGTGTTCAGCACTGGGGTCAGTGCTCCGTCCTCCTGGTGGATGTGCTTTGGTGTAACTGCCTGGTTTTTTCCAAGGTGATTCCAGCTCGCTTCTTGCTTCAGACTCCAGAATTGGGTTTACCTGATGGGCAGGTCACTATGTCTTCTGTCCAGGGCAGGAGGGAGGCTACCCCTTGCTGTATGGACTATAGGTGGCCCAGCACCCTGGGTCTTCTTCCAAGTTCATTTCCTTGGGACTGGGTTCACTTCCTACCTTGGACACTGCATTCTGAAACAAGTGTCCCTTTGGGTGGAGTGTTCCTTTGGCAGCTCGAGGCTGTCCAAGGGAGGTCCACGATCCTCTCACTCTCCTCATGGTTAGCTTGTTGCTGGGAATGTGGTTTTTGGAATCCAAATTAGAAGAGTCTGTGCACTGGCCGTGAATCGTATTCTCAAAGTGCTTCATTTCCCAGGGCTGAGAATATCTCTAAGTGTCTGACAAATGCCAGATGCTTCTCTTTGTGACTCTCCTTGGGAAAATGAGGCGGTGAAGAACAGTGTCTCGTGAGCAATTTCATCTCAGGCAGAATTGTTTAAAGAGCTTCCTGGAGACCCAAAGAGCTGTTTATTGACACAGATGCTGATTCAGTGCCCAGAGAATCTGAATCAAAACCCTTGTGGTTGATTCCAGTAATCTGTGTAATTCATCAACTTGCCAAGTGATCCTGATATGCTTGAAATCTTGATAAATATGAGCACACTGCACCTCAGTGTCCTCCTACTCTGGCCTTGGTACGTTTCAGGGGTCTCTTCTGGCCTAGGGAGCCCTTAGAGTCGTTCAGGATTGACTCCTCTGATTTACCTAGCTTTTTCCTGTCCAGCACTGAAAACACTGCATAGCAGCAACTTCTGTCCTCAGCAAACCAATAGAGCTGGTCACTGTAGCCACAGACTCACAGCATGTCCAGTGAGAGCTGGCAACTTACAAATCGTTCATTGGAACATGTAGTGGATTGACAACTGGTGGTCAACTTATAACCCCCAGCTGAACTGAGTAAGCATGGTGCTGGGTGTGCGAGGCTCACGTGAGGATTGTTGCCAGCAGCATAAGAGGCAGACCCGGAGAGGAAGAAGGAGGCTGTTGGGAGCTGAGAGAGGCTGTTGGGAGCTGGTAGAAGCTGTGGGGAGCTGTTGGTTGTTTTGGAGGAGCTCGTCATGCTGACTTTCCTGATGAACTTGGTTGTTTTCATCCTTCGAGGAGCCTGAGACCTTGCTGTCACTGAGAATAGCTTTAGTTCACTTTGGGGGAGCTCTGGTCCTCACTTTGAGCATCACTTCCTGGCTGTGGAGGGGAAGATGGTGCACTGCAGCCTCCTGGAAAAGCTTGCTTGTGTTGGCTTCCCTGATGGGAATTTGGGCATCCTGATCATCAGAGGAGCTCGGAACCTCACTGTTGCTGAGGATGGCGGTGGTACCTTTAGGGGGAGCTCTGGTTCTTCTGAGCATCACTTCCTGGCTCCAGTGCAGATCCCTCAGCCTGCTAGCACAGATCCTTCATCCTGCTGGCACAGACTTTCTAGATTCCACCACTGACCTTTGGGCCTTCCCAGCCCAGATCCGTGAAACAGGCCTGCGTGAGGTATTGTTATGGGCTTTGGACCTCCAGCTGGATTCATGGGAGGCATTGTTATGGGCTCTATTCAGCTGGACTCATGTAGGATATTATTTCTAGATCCAGGCCCTCAGCTGGATTCCTGGCCTATAGTGTGTGGACAGATTTCCTGAACACTCTTAGGTATATCATTCTTTGGATGACTATTATAAATAATCTTATAAAATATGTCTCCTATATTGTATTGTTCCCCTGGCGAAAATAACCCCCAAACCAACACAGACCAGTAGTTATTAGGCTTTCCATAAGTGAGGTACTGTGCATATTCCCAGCAGGGACTGGGATTGTGGATGGAGTACTGTGGAATGCTGTGCCCTTCACCGCGCCTCCCTAGCACATCCTTAAGAGTAGAATTAACTCTCCAGTGACTACTCAGAGTTGGATAGAAAAGGAGATTTCATTCAAGAAATATCTGCTTACACCAAGACACATATACGCTTCCGAAACAGTTGGAAAAATAGTTCTACGGAAGTCTTGTGCCTGCAAAGTTTGATTGTGACCACTTGATTGTTTTGGGAGACCCCCACAGGACTGGTGAAACACACTTTGGGGTGTGTCTGTGTGTGTCATGAGGTCATGACCTTGGGTGATATAGCTGATCCCTGGCTTCTAACCTGCTTTGCTTCCTCCACCGTGAATTAAGCAGCTTCATTCACCCACACCATTCCACCATGATGTTCCTGTCTTGGAGCCGGCTGGCTGTGGACTGAATCTCCTGAGACTGTGAGCTCCATTAAAGTGCCCCTCCTTGAAGTGGTAGGTGTTGGGTATTGTGTCCCACCAACGGGAAAGTGGACAAGTCTTTATGGGAAAAATAAAACATGGTGTAAGAAATCGCTTCAGCAAACAGACATTTTCCCTGCCTTATGATGAGTAAGGACTTTCACACCGAGGAGCGAGAGGGAGTATCAAGCACAATTCAGCTGAGTGGAGGTGGCCAAGGTCCTGACAGATCTAAATAACATCTCACAGAGAGGACCTGTGTGCCTGAGTGCGTGATCTGTCGGAAATATGTGGAATTTGGGTTTAGAGAATTAAAGGCCGTCATGATGCCCTGAGCATCAGAAATGTGCCAATCCCTCGCCTAAACACATTATATACCTATCTAACCACACGCAAACCTTTTCGAGATAACGGTGTCATCATTTCTGTTTACATGGAAACAGAGGCCTCGAGACATTAAGTGACCTGTGCAAGGTCTCACTACTCATCAGCTGTAAGCAGAATTGAAACTCAGGAGTCCCCCACCCAGTGCTTGTGTCCAGCGCTGACTCAGCTCCCTGAGCTCATTTGCAGATATCGCCAGCTCCCTCGGGAGGTGTGAATGCCCTGTGTTACACAGTGCTCCAGAGGCAATTTGCATTTGTCTCTATTGATCTTAGCTCATCTATTTTCAAATCCTATTTTATTTGTATGTATGCCACCATTCGCACAAAGTGGACTGAGCTCCTGGTTCTCTCCTTACTTCTTATAACGTTTACTGCTGACACTTTGCACTGGATCGAATCATCAAATCCTCACAATAATATTAATTCAGACATCATTATTATTATTAATTTGTTGTTATTATTATTTTATAAAAGCACAGGCTCACCCCCAAGGCAAGGGGCACACCTGGTTTTATACCAATGATAGTAGTCTCTGTATATCCTTTCAAAAGTGGTGGTTACAAGTGTGAGCTCGGGAGTCACAAAATCTTCCTGAGACTCCAAATCCAACTCCAGCAAAGTTGCTTTAGGATGTTGGCAGACCTACCCAACCTCTTTATCAACTTTCATAGAGCCTGGACTTCAAGGGCCACCTGCCAGGCTCAGCTTCAGGGGGCAGAGTGGTGCAGGAACTCCAGGTTGTCTGTGGGTACCAATGGGGACATGAATTAGAGTGAGTCTCTTTGGCCATGACAGTCTCACAGACCTAGATACTGAGCTGAAGGAGGCCAGTGAGATTTCTTTACTCTGCATTCTCAGAAATCACTGTCTGTCTCTGTCCACAATAGCAATCTCTGCAGATTTTGCACGGAACTCTTATTTTCTCAAACTGTTTGATCAAGGGGTGATATTTTAGAATTGGAAGAACATCGCAGATGGTGGTTGCCACATTTATTTTGTGAGAAAAATGTTTGCATTATTTTTAGAGGAGATTCGAGAGATTGCATAAGGAAGAGTAATTTTTATATAATACCGTTACATAATTAGAAGCGGTGACATTTCTCTGCCTCTTTCTTTTTTCTTCTGCTCTTTTGCTTTTCTTTTGTGACCTTGCTTGTGGGCTTAGAAGAGTAGAAACATCTGCTTTGGCGTGATTATGTGTGCCTACCTAATATACCTGTAAACTGCATTCCCCAATATAAATAATATCCTTTTGTGGAATTATGCTATAAATGAGACCTTAAATACAGGCTCCCGGGATGTGTTCGAGGGTGAACAAAGTGAATACATGAATATATTCCTAACAAAACATTATGCAGAAGCTGTTGTCTCTGAATGTTCACAGCCTTGGGTGGAATCAGCTTAACAAACTATAATGTACAAACTGCCTGAAATACTGTGATAAGAACTTGCAAAGCTGTTGAAAGCAAAGACCCAGTGCACTGGGTTAGAATGGCAGGAAAGGTTTTACTTTAAAATATTTTAGTGAACACTCGTCGCGAGGAAATGTGAGTAATGAAGACGAGAACCACGTGATTCTAAAGGAGGAGAGGAGAGATTAGAAAGGTGAGTGTGCTTGGGAGAGCTCTGGCAGCTCTGCGGAGCACAGGAAGTGGAAGGAGCTGTGGACTGCGGGTGTCCTTCACCTGACATCATTTACATTTTCCTTGTGTGCCTTGAGGACACCCAGGAGATTTCCAGGTCAGAGTTCCTGCGCATCTTCAGCTTGGTTGGGTGTTGCCAGATAGATCGTGTGCTTACTCACATGCCAAACAGTCAGATTTGGCTAATATCTAACAATCCCCTAATTAGACAGGTATTGAATGTGCGCTCACTTAAACGGGCATCTCTCTGACAACTAGTGAAGCTAAGTTTTCCTCTCTTTGTCTATTGACTATTTGGTTCCTTCTGTTAATATTATTGAGAAGTCAACTGTTTCCTTTATTTTTTTCTTTGTTGTACTAGGGATTCAACCAGGGTTGTTGCACTGAGCTACATTTCCAGACCTTTATAAAAAAAAATTTTTTTTTAAACAGGGTCTCCTTAAGTTGCCAAGGCCGAGCACGGACTTGCAAGCCTCCTGCTTCAGCCTCACAGAGTGCTTGGATTGCAGGCATGCACTACTATGCTTGGCTTGAATATTTCCCCTTCTTCCTATGCCTATGACCTACTCAAATTCTTGGTGTGCTGGACAGATGGGGCCATTAAGGGCCACCCAGAGACATAAGAACACATCTTCAGGGAAATTCAGTACCATCGAGGGTTCTGGACTTATCTCCAACTGGAAGTCATGAAGTAGTTATAATAAATATTACTTCAGTTGTCATTTACATTTCTCTATATAAGGCAGTGACATTTCTCAAAATGAGTAATAAAGGACCTAAAACTTTTTTCTTAAGCTTTGCCTACACAAATGCTCATGTATCTGCCTGACTTTGTAAACTTTGAGATTGCATAACGATAACCACATAATTCTGATTTTAACCTTGCCTAATTAGCTTCATTTTTAATTCACAGTTTTAACATGTCAGTCTCAACGTGCTATTCATCCAAACTTTAATTTCTGGGAGGGCTCGGAGACATGTAAGGGAAGGGGATTGAGGGGATCTCCAGGGAAGGGAGTGACAGCATTTATCTATTCTGCACCTGGAGCATTCCCGTCCCCTGTCTGTCCCAGGGAGGTCATTGAGGAGCCGCCTCCCTGTGGAGGAGGAACAGAGGGACACAGTGGGGCCCCACGCATGTGGCAGGAGTCCCCACCTTTGCTCTGAGGCTCATCTCTCCCCACCCACCAGAAGCAATCACTGCCTGCAAACAATGTCCTGGCCTGTGAGTAATTTGGAATAGAAACAGGACTATTTGGAAGAGAGAAAGATTGTCTTCATCTTCTTATTATACCCCAAGCATTAGAAAAACCGCTATGGCATTTCTCCAAAGCACCACTCTCATACATAACTCAAATCAAAAGCCATTCAGAACTCTAAAATAAGCCAATGGGAATCAAATGCATTTTGCTTTCCCCCTTGGGATGTCCATTTTTATATCATCAAGAGTTTGGGAAGTTTATTTTTATTTTTACTTTTTGGGCCTGGGTTAGAATCCAGGGCCTCGGGTATCCTCAGAACACATCCTCTACCACCGAGCTACATCCACAGCCCTTTTCATTTGTTTAATTAGGACATGCTAAGTTGACCAAGCTGGCGTTAGAGTTGCAATCCTCCTGCCTCACTCTCCCTAGTAGCTGAGATGACAGCCCTCCACTGCTGCACCTGGCTGTTATTATCTCTTTAAATCAAATTTGTCCTTCTCCCTAATTTCCCTTTGTGTCTTTATTTCCTCTTCTGCTTCTCTCCTTTTCCTCCTTGTGTCTTCTCTATGTCCCTGTCTCTCCTCCGCTCTTCCCTGCCCCCACCCCTACCCCTTCCCTGCCTTTTTCCACTGTGGCGCTGGGCTCCTCCCTGGGACACCTCCAGCAAACTGGGCAGTGAAGAGTCCAGGTGACTGGGCCATGCAGATGAGCTTTTTTTTTTTTTTTAAAGACAACCATATGTGGTTACTTGAAGTTGGCAGAGAAGTTCCCGAAGTCCATACTCACGGAGTCCCCAGAGATGGCAGAATCTTTGGGGTGGGATTTCGTGGAAATGTCACGAGGGTGTTCCTGACCTATCCACAAGGAAGCACGCTGAGCTGTGTATGGACTCTGGGGAGCTGGGTTCTTTGTCCCTGTGCAGCAGTGAAAGAGGATCCAGCTCAAAGAAAGTAGTCTGTAAGCACCAACTTCTGTGACCGTAACTGTCTTCCACATTGCTTGCTCAGTAGGGGCGACCAGCACGCCATGCATTGGACAGAAACCAAGACAACACACTGTGTGTGCAGAAATGAAGAAGATCTGTGCATAACTGATGTGTAACCCCTAAGTCTCTGCACCGACAGACACACTTTGAGATGGCGGCCTGTAGCATGCCTTTCTCAAACTGAGGCTGAACATACCAACAGGATAGAAAAGCTGAGCTCACCGACGAGAGTGCTCAAGTTTCCACAGAGGTCCTCTGGACGCAAGTAAACCAGTGTTGCTGAGATGTGAAGTTCTATGAGATCTGTAGGCCTCATTCATTCAATTATCTGCAATCTCCACTCCAGTCTCAGGAAGTAGACACAGCTAGGTGCCATCTTTAGAACACCCTTGGCACCTGGGAAGATGAGGCAGTTCAGGCTGGCCTTGAGCTCCCTCTGTAGCCTGGGCTGGTCTTGAACTTGCAATGATCCTCCTGCCTCAGCCTCCAGAGTTCTGGGACTACAGGCATGCACCACCATGCTCTGCTAGTGGACCTGAAAATGAATGTTATTCACTGCTTCTCTGGGAGACTGGGAATCCTGAATCTTCTCTGCCGGCTCTCAGGAGGTGGCAGAGCCCACTTGGATCTCACCTTCACACGGAAGTGCCCTCCCCCACAAGTGCACTGCGGCCGTCGGATGTTGGAGGAGGCCACCTTCCCGAGTCCAAGTGTCACTCACAATCTGCTGTGAATATTAAATAAGATCATTTATTTTAAAGGTTTAATGAAGTACACGGGAAGAGGAAAATACCAAATTAATGTTCTCATGCAGATGCAAAGGAAAGTGAAAAGGTCGTTTTCTGTGCACAAGTCAGACATCTTGCTCACCCAAGAGCAAGCCTCAAGTGTCTCCATCACACACGAGCCAGGTGAACAGAAGTGATTTTCTTTGTTGTCACTGTTTAATCAACAAGTTTAAATTAATTTCTTACCTCTTCAACTAAGAGAAGAGAGCAGTTTCTGACAAATGGTAATGAGTAGTTTTGTGTAAATATTCCATATTTAAATACATTGGTGGCTGAGGAAGTTTTTCACATTGCTTCGTGGAACAAGTACACTGCCCGTAGGTTGGGGACCCAGGCTCTTTGAGACACCCTGTCTTTACTCTGTCTGATTCTTGGCGAAGAGAGAAGGTGAGGCTTTCTCTGTGTCTGCAGAGTCACTCAGAGTCACGCTGCTCGGTGGAAGGAGGCTCTCCACTTGCTGAGAGGACTTGCAGATCAGGGGCGGAGTCCCTGGTGACAGTCCATGGGCTGTGTCTGCACCGAGCCTAAGAGCCTTCAGTAACCGTCTGCATCCAGATAGAAAACAGGTTATTGTGATTACTATGTTAACCATAAATGACAACAGTGGGATGATGGATCTATTTTATGGTTTGAGACTTACAGAAGACAAAACCCAAACACACAAGGAAAAGGATGTTATCAGGCACCTGGAATAGAGACCGCACTGGAAGGCCCAAGGCCCAGCACGTGTCAGTTCTTCTCACTTCTGAGAGGACAGGCCACTCACAGCAGCTTCATCACCCCAGAGGGATTCTTGTCCCTGCCGGACAGGTCTCCATTGTTAGGTGAGCAAGCCACTCTGTCTCGGTGTCTGGCCAGTTTCAGCATCTCAGGGGCGGGGACAATTCTGATCTCAGCTAATCCTACATTGGAGGATTGTGTTACATCAGGTCACAGGGAAGCCATGAGAAAGATATGGAAACACACACACACACACACATACACACACAAAGCAAAAGAGTAGAAAGAGGACAGCTGAGCAATGTGTTTTCTGGTGTGGCGGAAGCAGGGCCCACGTGCAGCTCACACTGTTGAACTCGGGTCACTCATCTGTGGTAAAGCGCGAGTGCAGTATGGGGTGAAGTGCCCTGACCGTGGGGGACAGCAGCCACCAGGCTCTCTCCGCATCACCCGTGCTCTTATATGAAGACGTCTTTGGCAGGGACCGCTCTGTGGACCGCAGCAGGGTGGTTTGTCTGCTTGTTTTCTGTGTATTTTTTCCATTTCATAAATTTCGACTGGAATGGGACCAAGTTTTCTTTTCTCCCCTTGAGGTCTGAGAACTGTTTCAGCTCCTGCCTGGCCTCCTCCACCCTCCCACTTGCCTCCTCAAGCCTGCAGAGGTGTGGCACTGTGTTACACAGCAGACCTGGGCGTGAGTGCCTGAATTGTGACCTGGCCCCTCGCTGCAAAGCTCGCTCCCTCACCTGGGCACCTGGGCCCCGTCCACCCTGTGCAATGGGAGGATGCCAGTAGGCCCTACCTCCCGGAGTCCTTAGAGGGGTGCACAGAGGGATGTAGACAGCAGGTCCTCACTGCCATTTTCCATCAGCATCTTCCTTTGCTTAGAGTTTGAAATAGCAATTTTGTACGTGAATAAAATGAGCAATGTAACTTCAACGTCCTGATGTGAAGAGACTGCTGGACAGGCTTGGGCAAAGGCCAGCGTGTTGGTTTGTTGAAGGCATCTTGAGGTCCTGGGATCAGAAACTTGTCTGCTTTGGAAGATGCCTGACAGCAAACCTCAGCATCAACAGGAGCTCTGTGCATGGCTGGCAGAGACCATTATGCCATAGTGTCCCGATCGGTCACTCCCCCTCTTTAGTTTCCCCTGTAGGCACCTGCTCCTGGGCACAGGCCTGGACCAGCAGAGACCATCTGTCCTCATGGGGCTCATCTTGCCGGGCTTCTGTGTGTGGCTCTGGAGAGGGACCGAGCTCCGCCCTCTGCCGGGTCCTGTCTTCCCTTTCCATCACTGAGCTACTGGAGCTCTCCTCAAACCCATCCCAGTGAGAGCTGAGTGAGCGTGAGGTCGTCACCATGAGATGGCTGCAAGAGGCCAGCTTTTGGTCGGGCATCTGAGATAAAATAACCAAGAGCCGACCGCAGTGAGTTCATTGTATCTATTTTTCGAGCCTCTGTTTTCTGTTGTGGGTCTGTGGATGGCAACTGCTACGCAAAACTGGGGCAGATGGAGGCTGGGGATCCCAGGCAGGAGGGCGTGCACCCCCAAAAGGCCCTGCTCCCCTGTGACCAGGTACAGGGCTTGAGAGCGGTTGCTGTACCCAGGCCTGTGCCAGCCCCGAGCTCCACGTGTCAATCAGCCACAGCCCACAAAGACATTTGTAAAAGAAAACATCTTGCTTAGAGCTCAGGAGCTAAAATATTGTAGGCATAGAGAAATCTGCTTATTTACATTTTAGGAAAAATGTATAAAATAGCCAGAAAGCATCCGGTTCTGTTGTGATCTTGTTAAACTTCTCACTTCATTCATTTTGCATTTTGCAGTTGGCTGTTTTCACAGTCGCTGTTCTGCGATGTGTACACACACACACACACACACACACACACACACACACTCACACACTATTTCCTTTTCTTTCCACCCATCTGAATATCTCACCCATTCTCTAAATTATAGTATAATTTTAAATTCCTCTGCAAAACACTGTGATCAATAGATTAGTTTTCTGTTCAAGTAGCCAGTTCCTGTTCCCCTTCTATGTGGGAGGAAGGATCCCCTCACCCTGCTGATGTTGGATTTGTGCACGTGTCCTTGTGCGACCATCACAGGGCTTTCATATTCTTCATTTGAGTTTAGCCATCTGAGTGCACTGGCTGATTGGATTTATCAAATATGATGGAGAGCAGCCTGAGATATCCGGTGTCATTGGCTTTTCCCTTTGCTATTTCAGGCAGTTTGTTTGTTTTAGAATAAGTTGAGTTAGATGGTGTAGAGCTGGCCCGCAGAAGCATAGACCTGCAGCCTGAGAAGCTGCTCTGTCTTTCTATGAAGACCTCTAAGTTTGGCAATAGATGTTTATTATTTATGCCACCCCATTTGGAGTGATTTGTTACTTAGCAATATCTGACTGATGTAACTACATTGATCGCCATCTTCTCTTGTATCATTGTGTCCCTCTTTGTAAGCATGGGTGATAAACAGTTTATATAGCTCCTCACAATATGCTTTGCTTTCATTGTATGTTATTTAAGACTGCAAATAACAGCAAAGTAAAATTGGCTTAATGTGCAGGGCAAAGGCCTTACCTCCTATGGCAAGAAGTCCACATAGAACCAAATATTGAAATATTTTTGTGGTCCCTTAATATTTGGGTATCTGGATTCATTACTTTTTCTTGTGGCAGCAAATTGGACCCCAAAACCTCCAAGCTTGTATTCAACCAGTTCAGAATACTTGCAAAAACAAAGCCTTCCTTTTTTAGCATTTTCTCTAAAAGAATTAGTCTCAGAACCATTGATCCAGCTGAGGTGCCTGTCTCTCCCTGCACTGAGATGACAAATTACAAATTACAGAATGATGCTAAGCTGGAGCACAAAACAGTAGAAAGTATCCAAAATAAAGCACAGCAAGCCGATATCCAGAGAAGCAGGTGAGTTGTATAACAACTCCAAGAAGCCCAGAGGGAAGGGAGAGTGGAATATTTGAAAGAATAATGGCCAGAAATTTTCCAAACTTAATAAAAAGCTATATAACCTAAAGGCTAAGAAACTCAATGATCTTGAAAGCCAAGAAACATGAAGAAAATCATTACCAGCTATGTTGTAATCCAGTTCAAATCCATGACAGCAAAGAAAACAAGGAAGGGCCCCTTGCAGCCCTCTCCCTCGCTCCCGTGTATAATGACATCATAATGACATCACTTTCTAGCTGGAAATATTGCAGATGAGAAGACAGAGAAGCGCAAGGACTCACCGAACCTGGAGCTGAAAAGAATAAGCAAAATAAGCCGTCTGCCTAGAATTCTGCCTAGTGGGCATGTTTTAAAAACTGAAGAAACACAAGTTATGTTTTTGGTGCACAAAACTAAAATGACTTATAAGTAGGAAACATTCACTACAAGAGATTTAAAATTTTTTCTCTTTGTTTTTAGTTGACAAATGATTGTACATATTGGGATGGTTTGAAATAAGATAACAATGTAAAATGATTAAATTAGCTAATTGACAGATCCATCACTTTACATTCAGTGGTAACTAGGTTCATGGAGTGAATTTTTGCCATTTTTTTCCATGGTCACAAACTGATTTGGATGCGAACCAAACTAAATTTCTCCATGAGCTCAACCTTGAACCTCACCGTTGAATTTGATTCGGTTCTCATCCAATTCGTTGTGACCACAATTATGGAGAAAGTCAAGTTCATGAACTGAGGCATCACTGTACTTATCATTTTTGTGGTGAAATATTGAACACCTACTCTTTCACCAGGTTTTGAAATGTGCAGTGTGGTATGACTTAATACAGTCACCATTCTGTCTGTCAGATCACTAACCGGCACCCCTCAGCAGGAGAAAAAGGTGCAGAGGGAAATGAGGACCTTCACAGAGGAAAGAAGGACCCCAGCAATGGTGATACCATCTCTGTGTGTGTGTGTGTGTGTGTGTGTGTGTGTGTGTGTGTGTGTGTTAGAATCTCTTCCTCTTTCTATGACATAGCTTAAAGTATCACTCCCAAGAAGTTTACCAATTAAAAAGGGAAAAATAATGACTGTGCAGTGGAAGAAGGTTGCAGATATTACCTTAACCACTGAGTCGTGGATGGCTCCAACAGTAATGTGAATGGCAGTGTCGTGGGCTTCCTGAGACCACACACGGAGCAGGACGCAGCCCCGTCCCTGTGGAGCTTTTATCAACAATATCTAATGTTTATCTGATCCTGGGGAACCTCCCAGGGGAAAACTAACACAAGGTGTATAAAATGACTGAGAACTAGTTGTGAACTACATAAAGGTCATGAAAGACGAAAAGTCAAAAAGCACGTCACAGACCCGAGGAGGCATGTAAGAAGTAAGTGTCCCCTGGGATCCTGAACTGAATCCCGACAAGAGAAAACCATCGTTAGCATGGAACTGCAGCAAGGTGTGTCATGTATAAAGTGCACCCAAGTTAATTCCTGGTTCTGCTCGTTGTGCTGCGGTCGTGTTGGTGCCAGCATCAGCAGAGAGTGGGGTGAGGGCCAGATAGAAAGGTGCTACTTTTTATGGCTTTTCTGAAAGTTGGAAATCATTTTGATAAAACTCCTTTAATAATGAAGTGGGCGGTGACATGTCACCACAGAGTACTCCAAAACACAGCGCCGAGAAACCCAGTGTGTTCACAGGCAGCTGCGCCTTCCCTGAGTAGTGGAGGCTGCACTCACAGCAGAAGGATGAGGAGGCGCCATCTAAGAGACCGGGGATGAACTGGCTCTGCGTATGCACTGAGCCGAGGGGAGGCTGATGTGTGTGCGAGCATGTATTCACTGTCCTATCGTGCCAGAGAAACGAAGAGATCATGTGGCTCAGGAGAGCTCTGTACGGATGATTAGCACCAACACAACTGTGATTGGTTTATAGCACTGGGCATGGGACCCAGACCCTTGTCCGAGCCAGGGAAGTGCCCTCTCCTGAGCTGCGTCCTGGACCCTAACTGCATTCTTACTTTCTCTGAATGAGAAGCTGGAATATTTTACCATCAGCACTGTGTGCTGCACGTCAGCAACTAATGACGATGATGAGCCCTGCTGAGTCCACCTACGTCTCCTTGCTGGTGACTCTTAAATCCCTCTTTATCTGACGTGCGAAGGTCAGGAGTGGAATTTTGGTTGCAGGATTGAGTTTTCCTCTAGGAAGCTATTATTTCCCATGGTGGTAGAAATTTTATATCTTGATCCCAGGAGTGTCACACCCCACCTGTCTAAGGGTAACAAGGTAAAAATCAAGCACTCAAATATTAAGTTAGGAAAAAGCAATGGGAATACTTTTATGAGCTAAATAAAACTTGTAATTTGATAACTCTGCCAATTGTCTCCTGACCCAGAAGAACGAAGTCACTGCCTGGGTGATAGGCAGCTTTTTGTTAATGAAAGAATATTTCTTAAAAGTAAAGTTATACTCCACCAATATTCATGAACTTGGAGAGGAAACTCACACTGCAGTCTGAGTCCCCCCAATATAGCCTATCGCCATAGGTATCATGGTCATGGGACGTGTGCACACTCTAGAGAATGTTTCAGAATCACTTTCCCTCTTACTTTTTGTTAAGAAGGACACCCCTGATTGTTTATAGACATCTCTTTTTCTGGGTGAGCACTTTTCATTTTCTGGTTTATGAAAAACTTTCCTCCACATAACTGTGACTTTTTAGTCTTAGGAAACCTAGACTTGGCCCACATGAGACAATAAGAGAAAGACCCATGGCCTTGAAGGCAGAGCCACTGAAATCTCACTGTTCTTGATCAAGGAGGGTTTCGGTCACGAGGTGACTTAAATTGTAATCCTCGTTGGTCCGAGAGACCTAATGAGGTCAGGCCTGGTCACTTCCTTGCCCTGTGGTCTCAGTCAGCTTTCTCAATACCTTCTTGGGGAGAGGTGATGCCAATGCTAATGGTCAGTCATGTCGGTCAGAAACCCAGAGAGTCCTGTCCCCCACGAGGATCTCACCGGGACACAGGACATCAGAGAGCCCTGAGGAGGAGCAGGACCAGCGGAGGTGGTGGGAGGGCTCCGAGTCTGGACCCTTCTCTGACTGATCCTGTTTCTCAGTGTCTTTGGGATCCTTGGCTGGGTCACAGTCCTCCTCCTCAAGTAGCACAAAGCATCCGGATTTGACTTCTCTGTGTGTGCCATGTCTGGTTTAGAACTGGGTGTAAACCACCTTCTTATGCTCTCAGGTATCGCAGTTTGTGTCACTGTGACTTGGAGTCTGTGTTTTGGTTCATTGTGACATTATATTGAGCAGGTTCCACAGTGTGAGACCTGAGCTCCCAGCATTTGTCTGAGGTGTGATGGTGAGAGTTGCTTGGTTTCTGTTGAATTAGTGGCATTATCTTCTCATAATTATGCATCATCTGAGTATGTGCCAGATATGATTGCTGAGCTACCCACAGTTCCCTAGGCAGCTTCACTGAGGCACAGATAGACCTTTTGTTAAGGCCTGGCTCTATACTGGTCACAAGTTACCAAATTCAGCTTGTGAAAAGACTGCAAAAATATCAGGTTGAAGTATAAATAAGCCATACCTGTCTGGAGTATAGTGTAATTAATCATATTCCTAAATAACACAGACATGCTCCAACTTAACAACAAGCATTTTTCTGTGAGATGCATTGTGGTAATTTCCAATCTAGTATATCTCATTAATGAGATTTACTACTATTGACAACACGGTGAAATGCCTTTTTAAGATCTTTTTCTAAAGTACTGATTTCAACTGCCACCAAAAGCTATTTCCAAATTCTCTCTGGAGATAAAAAGTGTGTGTTTCTGATAAGTTTTAATTATTCTCCTAGGTGACAATACTTTGTATAAACAAGACAAAAACTAACTACATGTGTTCTCATATTTGTGTATTTCTAAACTGTCAGTATTTGGAAGAATATCCAGTATTATACATTCAAATACTGGGAAGTATTTTGCCGAGATTTGGAAAGCAGAATTCAGGGTAAATCAAGTCTTAACTTCGAGGCTTAGCTTTACCCAAGCTTACCCATAACCTTACACAAGTACTTTATCATTACTTGGCTCTGACATCTTTGTCTATAAAAAGAGAGCATCATTCACTTATTGAGTAACTATTATGTGCCAAATACCATTCTAGGCATTAGAAACATAGCCACAAATGGAACTAGGTAAGTTTCTTCATCTCGAGGATCCTGTGATCTTCTGAAAAAAGACCACAAACACATTGTTGAAAAAATAAATGAGTGAAATAAGTGAAGGGACATTGATGATTTTAAGAGTGTCAGGTAGTATAACTGAGGTAGCTGGGGGCAGCAGCTTTGGCAGGCAGGTCAGGGAAAGTGCCTGTGAGTCTGATGGCTTCAGAGTGGCAATCTGAGCCATGTGGATGCTTTTGCTTCAGAAATCTGGGAGTCAATGCATTGCAGGAGGAAGGAACAGCAGAGAGTTTCCTGAGGGCAGAACTGACCGATTTCCTGGAGGGTCTTCCATGGGAAGTTCAGTGATTTCTGCCCTTTGTGTAACATTCTAGGGTTGGGCTTACCCTTATTGAGGCTCACGCTGTCTTGTCATGAGTTAAATGTATGTGTGAGTTTATCTGGACCATTCCCGACCTGACACACCCGCTCCCTCTCCACTTTCCATGGGTGAGCCAGGTGAGCCATCAGTTGACTGGAGATAGAGCAAGAAAATATTGCTCCTCCAACTTCACTGCAGACTCTTGCCTCTAGGTTCTCCTGAGATACCACCAGTTGCCTGGAAAATGTGTCCAATTTAAATGTCATTGCTCACTTAGTATTTTTTGCAGGGTATGAAGATGTACAGTACTGACACTAGTAGTTAGTGTTCATAAAATTAATACTGATAGAGATAATTAGGCTAAGGTATCTCATTCTAGATATAGAATACACATCTCACACATTTGCTCTTGTAAGGCATTAACTGTATGGAGGATATTGTCTTAGTTACTTTCTCATTACTGGGACAAAATTACCTAACACCATAAGTTAAAGGGGGACAAGTTTATTTTGGGTCAGAGTTTGTGGAGTTTCAGTTCATAGTCAGCTGGCCAGCATGGGAGATAAGCATAGCAGAGAATAAACAGTTCATAGTGTGGCAGACAGGAAGAAGAGAGGTATTATGGGAAGAGGAGGGAGATAGACCTTTTCAGGCTACGCCTACAGTGATCTACTTCTCACCAGGCTTCACCACCCTACATCACACCTAACTGTAAACCCATAAGTGGAGTAATCCAGTAATGAGTATCATACAACCATGACCAAATTACCTCCCCCAAACCCTACCTATGAGATCATGAGGCTTGTGGGAAACGTGTAGACATAAACCAGAACTGATATGTTATTCTATAATAGAAATAACTAGTATTTGAATATGTACAATTAATGACAATCTCCACCCTAACTTAGTCCACACCTAAATAGTTAACAAAGTAATCGTAGAGTCTGATTCCCATCTCTCTAGAACCTAGAGCTTATAAATGTGCCTCCTTTATTTTTGCTTCATGATTCAAAAAAAAAAAAATGCTTTTCAACACCATGACCACCATGTTGGTTTCTCTTCCCTGGATCACCCTTTTTCTAGCCTAAGGAAAATTATTTATTACATGACAGCACATGTGTCGAAGAAAATTGTTAGACTGGTTGCAAATTTGACCATAGTTTGAAAACTGGAAAACTACAAAGATAACCCAGGCAGTGAATAACTAAAGGGTTATGGAATTTTTTGGAAGTGTGTGATATATTTGGTATTTATTCTGCTTTTTAACCAGGTATTACAGGCTAGGTATACCTTATCATGGTATGAGTTCTGGGTGTGTCTATGGGTGATTGACATGTAGGACAGCATACTGCAGAAGGAAGATCCACCCTAGATATGGGTGGTACCAACCAATAGGCTTGTAGCCTGGATGCCTGAAAGGGGAAGGAAAAAGGAAGTGTGGCCATTTTGAAACAGCTCCAGACTTCCCCAACACCTTTGGACAAGGGTCTCAAATTTCTTTGGTGTTACAATGCAGGCTCACGCTGGTGACTCCAGAGTCTAAGCTTCCACCTTGCACGATTGCCACATTCTTGATTCCTCTTTTCCTGCCCCTTCCATCTGCTCGGGCTGAGCAGCTACTGGCTCACCTGATTCTACAGCTGCAGCTGGCCGTTGTGGATTTCTCTACTTGTAAGCCTGCCTAATAAATCCCCTTGCATAATTTTGCATATATTTCCTTTTCTTTTTATTTTATGGAAAAACTAAAACAAAATTTCAAAACAACATAATAGGACAATAACAATAGTTGAAACACTGCGTATTGTTATCTTTGAAGTAAATTCACTCTGTTCTTCAACAGAATCCTAACAACTACACCCTGCTTAAAAAACAACCCTGCCCTCAACCCTTGTCCCCTTCACTGCTTTATTGGCTTCTTTGCATTTCTTACCAGCTGACATGTTCTGCATTGCTCTGACTGTTTTTGGCTCGGTGATCACAGGAGTTCTATTTTCCTCACCCTTGCATCCTCAGTGTCTAAACACATGTGTGGCATAGAGTTACTGCTAAAAAAAAAACCCAACTTGTTGATTAAGCAAATTGCGATCATCATGGTCTTGTGCTGTGCTGCTATGTGACTAATCGGGGAGCTTTGTGAGAAGGCTGCATGCTGGAAAGATCAATAATTGAGAGAGAATGTTTCTTCCCAGCATGTTTCCAGATGTAGAAGGAACTTAAAAAGAATCAGATTCACTGCTCTTTTATGGAGAAAGACAAGACCTTGTAAAAATAAAATCCTGATATTCTCAGATCTATCTATCTATCATCTATCTATCATCTATCTATCTATCTATCTATCTATCTATCTATCTATCTATCTACCTTGGTATCATATTACATTTTAAGACATGATATGGCCCTAGGATGGCCACATCAGCAAGGCTTCCTTGTTGAAATGTGTACAACAGCATCTCCTGACTGTCTCCTTGTTCTCTGCAGAGCCCAGATTTAATAAACCAACAAACAAACACTAATGCGCTGGGCAAGAGGAATCTAGGTTTCATAGGATTGTGCTTTTTCTCTTCCATGAAAAAGGGTGATGTTAGGAAACACCTAGAACCTTTTATCTTGCTTCACAGCTGATAAATAATGAGAAGGCAACGGAAGAAAGGCAGTGACCAATGGAGGGCACATTTAAGGGTTGGGAAGGACGTGCCACATACATCACTAACTTGGATTCCTAGAAATGTCATTAGCCAATATTACAAGCAATGAAGAACTCATAATTTACTGCATTAGAAGATGACTTTACTATAGATGCTAATTTGGAAATATATTGTTTTGTAAAGCTTAAGTGAGTTTATTTTTATATAAATAAAGAATAACATTAAAACTGAGATGAGCTTCAGGAATTTAACTTAGGACTTTTGTGCAGAATAATTACAAATATGTTTGAAAACATCACACCTTTATACTATTTATGTAAATCAAAAGGGTAAGGTTCCCTCTTGGACTAATATTTTTGTTTTAGTGGAAAACTGATCTAATCAGAAAATGCCCCCTTTGGCAGCATGGAATAAGTAAGTCACAGGAGAGCATTTTTTTTTTAGATAAACTTCAAATTTAGCTCTTTGCTTTCACAATTGCATGATACAACCATTTTTAGACTTGCAGTAATTATTAGCATACCTAGGGAATGGATTTTTCTTTTTCCCTTGCCTGTCTGCATGGAGGGTTTGTGATTTTCTTCGATTTCACGTGGTACCTTAAGGATATTAACACCACAGTGGAAAGCACACAGGATGCTGGGGAGGGTGGGCCGTCTCCACACGGCTTCAGGCAGCCACCCAGCTCTTCCAGGATCCACTTTACAGGTGAGGGAATGGAGGCAGGGAAAGGTGAGGTTACAATCTCGTGGGCTCAAACCTAGGCAGTGGCTGAGCTATGGTTTAAATCCATAATCGTAAACCACTTCCTGTAAAGTAAACAAATAGGTAGGTAAGGGGAAGATGATGAATGGCTTATGATAAAACAACAGGCTGGCAAAATCAGGTTCTCTGAGAACAACAGGAGGAACATTTCTCAACCTCACAGGCCCATCTCCAGCTCCTGGCTCTGGAACTCTACAGAGACGCTAGGGATGTGTGGCCCCCGCCTCTAACTCCTTTGGTTGTCTTTGGATGCAGGTGCTCAGAGCCTGCAGTTAGCATCCTGGTTTTTCTCTGTTAAATCTCCACGCTCTACTGTTCTCTGTCCCACCTTCTTCTTCACCTAGCTTCCCACATGTTCTAAGACCACAAGCACCACGGGGTCATCCTCTGCCAGCCCAGCAAACCCAACAACAATGAGTGGCTGAGAGTTTCCTGACACGGTCTTCCTGCACAACAGGTCTTTTGATGTGAAGGGTATTACTGGGGATTTGGTGGCAAATTGATGAAATTTGATTATTAAACACCAGCAATATATCACTAAGAATCTTCTAATTCTGAAGGCTCTGTGGACATTTAGAAAGTCTGTTCTTAGTGTAGGAAATGTGTACTTAAGTGATTCAGGGTGACTGGTTACTGCATTGGGGCTTTATTAGCCTTTGGTTCAGGAAAAAAGAAGTCCCTTACACTATATTTACTGGTGCTATGTTCCTTTATGATTACTTACACCAGCATATACATTAAGCATATTGATTTATTAAACCTCAACATCTGTTCCTGGCTGACCCTGCTGCCCAGACTATGACCCTGCAGAGGCTAAATCTGTTCCACTTGTCTCTCTACTACCTCAGGACCAGCAGGTTACCCCACCATGCTTTGCCCTAGGAGATAGTAGAGGCCCAGGACAGCAATGGGAGCACACAGAGTCTTGTAGATCTCAGGCTTAGAAGTGGAAAGCCAACACTTCTGTCTCTTGCTGTTGGCCAACTCGAGACATATCGTTGAAACCCACATCAAAAGGTGATGAATTGGCATTGGTCCGTAACAATAAATATGAGAATTGAGGTGCATCATGCAATCTACTATGGTTATAAACAGGGAAAATGGAGCTTCAAAGGGGTGCTCAAGAGATGTCCACAGACCCGTCTCATACACCTGAGGACAAGTCTGCTATAGGTCAGCCTTGCACCAGAAGACTCGTACTGTATTTGCACAGTACGTGATCTTTGGTTATCAATGGATAGGTGTTAATTCTTCTCATTTCACCGACATCTAGACACCAAAGCCACAGGTTTTTCTTAAACCCAAATCAGACCAAGATGGAAGAGGGAAGAAATACCTTACTTCCTCCTGTACTTTGCTTTGTGCTGATGAAATTTTTCTTTGCTTCTATTCCAAGCAGATGACTAGAAGTCAATGTCTTCAGAGCATTATAGTTTCGTCTGAGCCACTCATTAAAGTGTTGTTCAGTACTGTTGTTCAACCCAGGCACAGGCAGATTGACTTAGTTCTGGCTGTTAGTCAGGTAAGAACAGCATATATTCTACACACCTCTGCATCCAATCCCACTGCATTTGAATTAAAACTTGGGAAAAATGGGTAATGAAAACTGGAGCATGAAGAAAGATAGATACTATGTACCTGTTTAGTTAAGAAAGTAAAAGAAAGAAAATAAGGAAGAAAAGATAATGCTTAAAAGTGGTTATGAAAATTAATCACTTATTCCCTGGGTCCCACTGCACGACCTACTGCCTAAGATCACTGCTGTCCTCATTGTGATTTCTTCACAATCACAGCCCCTATAGATAAGAAAGGAATCTGAGAGTTCAACTGCATTACCTGAGCCATTTTAGGATTTAGAAACGTTTTGTATGCAGTACAATAAAACATAATCTGCCTTTTCACCTGAATTTATAGTTGTTGGAGGTTGAGAATTTATTCCATGGGGAGGACTGCTCGCACCCAGACTTCAAAAATCTCCTCATGCTGATTTACCACCATTCCTCTCAGAACACTCTCTTCACCACCACACAAATGCTAATTTATGGCATAATGAACTCAATGCTATATATCTCCTTGAGTTTTGAATCGAACTTGAATTTGTATCCTTCGTTTTAGAATGATATATATTTTACTATCATTTAGAAGTGCCTGAATACATTATAAAATGTTTTTAAATGCAAAAACATCAATCTCCTCCTAATTAAAAAAATTTGAAGAGAAAACTGTGCCAAAGAGTTGGAAGCATAATGCAATTATTCTGATTTATGGGGCATATTTTTGCTTTCTCACTCAATCTACTCTCTTGTCTTGTTAGAATTCTGGAGAATTATTCAGCTAGAGTTGGTAATATTTTACTTCACCTGATTTATCTTTATCAGTAAATATACACATATATCTATGCATATAAATAAATAATTTCTTATAGAACCAAATTCAATTTTCTTTTTGAGGCAAAAATTTAAATGTTGGGGGAAAATTCAAATACAGTCCTGTGGGCATGCTAAATTTTTAAATTTGCCTCCTTTTAAATAAAGATGACAGTTTTTGCCCTCATGGGCTTATGTTGCTTGTGGACTGTACATCCAATAGCTACTCTGGTGTAGATAAAGTCTGAATCCTCCAGAAGAATTGAATCCAGTTTTAAGCAGCACACACACACACACACACACACACACACACACACACACACACACACTCTGTGAATCTTATGGAACATTCTAGATTAGCTCATGAGATCAAAGGTTATTTTCATTACCTGGATATCAGAGGTCAAAGCCAAGGGCAGTTCCGGAGATCCGAGAGGAGGGGGCTCCCAACCTCTTTTCCTTATGATCCATCTTCCTCCTTCTTAATACAAATTCTTGAGGCAAAGCATGTGATTGTCTTGTTCCCAGCCAATCAGTGACTCTCAAGAGATCAGTTGTTCACAGCTTGTCCAGTTACCAAGCAGGTGGGTTGATAAAATTTAATCAACACTTTGGATTCTATCTCTATGAAGCTATTTTTAAGAAAGTGGGATGTGTCCTCAGACACCCCCAAAATATTTCCTCATACATTAAAACCTCCATGAGAAAGGCCTCCTCAGCAGAACATGGGTCGGTTCAGCCAATCCCACAACACCTACTTTGTTAGGAGGCAGTTTATCCACCTCACTTTGGACCTGACTTCTGATCATGTGCCATGATCAAGTGAGAATCAGTGTTTCCCACCTTCTGGTCAGGAGGGATGAAACCTGACCTCTGATCAGCTGCTCTCACCTGGAATATTGAGAACACTGGATCTAAACTTACCCTGGGGAAAGGACTGCAGAGAAACAGTACTTACATTCAGACGCACATCCACTCATGTGCAAGTGCGTGCATACAGACTCTGTAGATCTGCTTCTGTATTGTTATTCCTGGACGTTAAAACCATATGTTCAGACAACTACCTCTAATTCCAACTTAACGTGGCAGGACTCTTCCTATTTTTGATAATTTATAAATGTCTTCCTAAATTAGCAGAAACTTGGCTCTTTATTCTAATATATATTTATTAGTTCAATCTTAGAATGTACATAAGATACATTCAAAATCACTAAATAGGTCCCTGCAGGAAATAAGCCTGTTAACCTATGGAAATTTTTTCTTTCTTTCTTTCTTTTTTTCTTTCTTTCTTTCTTTCTTTCTTTCTTTCTTTCTTTTTTTCTTTCTTTCTTTCTTTCTTTCTCTCTCTCTCTCTCTCTCTCTCTCTCTCTTTCTCTCTCTTTCTTTCTTTCTTTCTTTCTTTCTTTCTTTCTCTCTCTTTCTTTCTCTTTCTCTCTTTCTCTCCACTCTTTCTCTCTTTCTCTCCTCTCTTTCTCTCTTTCTCTCTTTCTTTCTTTCTCTCTCCCTTCCTTCTCTCATTTCCTTGCTCCTTTCCTCCTTCCTTCCTCTCTCTTTCTAAAACAAGTTTGTTTTTATCCTGAGGCCATATGGTTCCAGTAGTGCAATGAAAACTGATGTGTGTCACTTTTGTCCTTTCAGTATATTTACACTATTCTTTTGAAATATGGTTTCTTTTGTCACATAGGGTTCGGTTTTACAATTTTTCTTGTACAGGATTGTACAAACGGCACAGTTAGGAACTATTCCTGTTCCTCAATCCTTCTGGCACTTTCCTCTAACTTCACTCATTGTCTATAATTCATCAATTTATTAATTTCTGGTTATTCCTTCCTGCAATATTTTTACTCAAATAAATAGATGCATATATATTTTCATGTTCCTCTTTCTAACATAAAAGTTAATTTACTATATTTATTATTTTGCTCTTTACTGTTCACTTTAAAGATGTACTTTTACAGTTAAACCACATTGTATTCTACAGTGAGAATGTACCACAACATATCCATCACTCTATTACATATAGATTTTATATCATTACAATACTTTGCAGTGTAATACTGTAATGAATAAGTTAGTGAGTATGGATTTTCATTCTTTCAGAGGTGTGTTTTTAAGGTAAGTAGGACTACCTACAAGTAATTGCTGAGTCAGAAGCTAAATGCATAGGTAGTTTTACTGGATACTGTCACTTTCCTCCCCACAAGAGGTATACCAACCTGCATACTTCCCAACAGTAGATGAAGGTGTCTGTTCTCTTACAAGTTCATGAACACAGTGCATGGCTTTACCTTCTCTTTTTGCCAATCTGATGCCTGAGAAAATTTACCTCTTTTGTTCTTCACTTTTTATTTTGATATAAACACAGACATGTGAAGTTGCAAAGATAGTACAGAGAGGCCTCATGTATCATTCATCCACTTTCACCCATTGACTATCTCTTATAAAGCTTAAAATTATATGACAATAGCAGACCTGGAAATAGTATAATGTTCATGCATATTTATATGAATGTCTTCACATATGCGCACTTGTGTAACTGACAGTGAGGAGATCTTGCTGCTACCCCTCAGATCTTGCTGATACTCCCCTCTTCTGTGTGTCAATTTTCTGAGAATTATATCTTTTGTGTTGGGTAGCCCAGTTGTAAATATTGTGTGTATCCCTGTTCACTTATCTCAGCAGGATACTTCAAGATGACCACTATAATTTCTCTCTCAATAAGTTTGTTGTTTGTGTACAAGAATGCTATTGACTTTTGAATATTGACTTTGTATTGAAAAAAATGAAGTACTTAGGAATGAAACAAAGGAAGTAAAATATTCATATATTGAAAATTGTAGTACTCTGAAAAAGGAGAATTAAGAGGATATCAGAAAATGGAAATATTCATTGCTCATGAATACAAAGAAACAACATAGTGAAAATGGCCATATTCCCAAAATTGTTATACAGATTTAATGCAGTCCCAATTGAAATACCATTAGCACACCTCACAGAACTAGAGAAAACATTCCTAAAATTCATCTGGAAGCAAAAGAGACTTAGAATAGCAAAAGCAATCCTGAGCAACAAAGGCATGACAGGAGGCATCATAATCCCTGACTTGAAATTATACTACAAAGCTATGGTGATAAAATCAGCATGGTACTGGCAAAAAAAAAATATACCTGAGGTCCAGTAGAACATATTAGAAGATGCAGACATAAGTACAAACACATTGAACCACCTTATCTTTGACAAAGGGGCCAAACAAGTTCACTGGGAAAAAGATAGCCTCTTTAATGAATGTTGCTGGAAAAGCTGGCTTTCTACATGCCAAAGACTAATACTAGACCCATGTCTATAACTATACAGTAAACTAAAGTGAAAATGGATCAAAGATCTAAATATTAAAAAGAAACACTAAATTTACTGAAGGAGAAAGTAGGTAGAAATCTTGAAGACATAAAGGTAGGCAAAAACTTCATGAACAAAACCCAAACTGCACGAGAAATACTTCAAAGAATCAACTGGGATCTCATCCTATTAAAAAGCTTTTGTAACTTAAAAGAAATCATCAATAGAGTGAAAGGGCAACCCATAGAGTGGGAAAACATTTTAGCTAACTGTCCCTCAGATAAAGAACTTAAATTTAGAACATATAAAGAATTGAAAAAATTCAGACCCCCCCCCCCAAATTCAAAGACCTAATCCAAAAGTGGGCATCTGAGATGAATACACACTTCTAAGATGAACAAATACAAATGGTAAATAAATATTTGAGAAAATGTCCTGCATCACTGGTCATTTGAGAAATGCAAAGTAAACAACACTGAGATTTCACCTCACCCCAGAAAGAATAGCTATCATCAAGAAGTAAACCAATAACAAATGCTGGAGGGGTCGTGGGGAAAAAGAAACCCTTCTCCACTGTTGGTGGCAATGTAGACTGGTGCAACCTCTTTAGAAATCACTCTGGAGATTCCTAAAGAATCAGGATTAGAGGTCCCAATTAACCCAGCTATTCCTGGGGCTGGGGATTTAGCTCAGTGGCACAGCACCTGCCTGGCAAGCGCAAGGTCGTGAGTTCAATTCCTGATACTGGAAAAAAAAAAAAAAACCAAAATTTAAAAAAACAACAACAAAAAACCCCCCAGCTATTCCCCTTCTGGGTATTTTCCCAGAAGAATTAAAAACATCATACCACAATAATATATGTGCACCCATGTTTACAGCAGTACAGTTTGTCATAACAAAATCTTGGAAACAACCCAAATGCCCATTAACCAACAAACTGATAAAAAAGATGTGATAGTTTTATACAATGGAGTACTAGTCAGCTATAAAGAAGAATAAACTTGAGACATTTTTAGGGAAATGGGTGCAACTTGAGTCCATACTTATAAGTGATATAAATTAGTCTCACATGTGTTAACATCATATTGTCTCCCTAGTGTAAAAAGATGAAAGAATAAATAAGACCCAAAATGAATAATACATATTGTGAAATGGGAATAAAATGCTCAAAAGGAAAGAGAAACTGGAATGGGGTAAAGGAGAAAAGAGGAAGGGCAAAGGAAAAAGAAAAAAATATGTGTAGTTAAGATAGTTATGCTACTAATTGCTATTAGGTCATTGAAAGGAGAGGTATATGCCTAGATTGCTTGATCAGTTTTCCATGCCTGTGTCTTGTGTTATGAGCAATTATTTTGAAGACAACAATGCACTGTGTACTGAACACTCTCTTCTACAGTCTTGTTTTGAAATTTTATACCACTGTTTTTACCATTTATTTTTCTTCTCTTTTAAATATATATATAACCAAGGTTGCAGTTAAGGAACCTAGTAAGCACACACACAAAAGATGACTACTATAGAGGAATCCAAAGAGAAATTATTTTTCTGTGAATCAAGGCCAGATGACAGGAGAGATCTAACGATAGCTGTCAACATGACCATGGATTCAAGTTAAAAGTAATTATCATGGCAGAAAGCTACTAGAAAAGGGCCAAATATACCCAGGAAGAACAAGAATCTCCTTGGCTGAAGCATTTGGTGTTTGTGCTTTATGAAGCACCCGTTTCCCTCTGCACATCCCTGGCAGTGCCGGGGCACTGAGCGGTTTTCATGTTTGTTGGGTTTGTGATCTGCCTACTAAGATAGAGTGACAGGAGCCATCACCTATCCGTCTCCCAGCCCCTGCTTCAAAGCCTCTGTTGGAATTCATCCCAGCGTGCTCCTTGCAGCTAGCTCTCATGGTCACTCGCTGCTTTTCAGTCAGCTAATTCAGCACATCTGACATCGGGGAGACCTTCCCCCAACCAGCTGAGTGCCTGCGATCCCCCCGGGCTGCAGATGAAGAGCGGGGAGATGCCACTGGCTGCAGAAGTGGAGGAGGCTCTGCCCTGTCCCTGTCATGGAGCACTGATTCTGTCTCCCCGGAATTTGGGAAAATGGCTTTGCTTTTTCTTTCTCCCTGCCGAACCCTCCCAGCTTCCCATGCAGGATGTGATTAAGGGACAAGGACCTTCCTAGATGCAGGTGGCACCACGCTGCTCAGCTCCTAGAGACGCATTCCTTGCAATGGGGAGCAAAGCAGTGCTGGATGGGGTGGCCCCGCTGGGCTCCTCATCCTGGACTGTTGACTGATGCCACCTGAGAGTGAAGGTGAAAGGCAGAAAGACGTGGGCCAGGTCTGGTACAGCTGACGTGCTCGTGGGAAGAGCCTCCTCCAAGTCTCTCTGTTTCTGTCTCTGTTTGCATGAGAACACAGCAAGAAGCCAGCTGTCCAGAAGTCAGCGGGAGCACCCTCCCCAGGGACTGCCCTGCCCACACCTTGATCTTGGGTGTTCCTCCTCCAGAGCTGTGTGAAATACATTTCTGGTGTGGAGCTCATTCTGCCTGTGGGACTTTGTTCTTTTGTTGGCAGCCAAAACTGACTACGACACCCCATAAGAAGATGCCTGGTGGGGCGTACATCCCCTCAGAGGAGGCAAGGCCTTGGGAAATGAGATCTACTCTCTAGGACTTGTCCCTCCACCTTTCACACAGAGGGACAATACAACTATACATCCAGCACCTGTCCATTGCTTCTGTAGATGATGCCGGGTTCCCAGCTTATGCTGGTCACACAGCTAATGACCGAGAGGACAGGGTTGAAATTGACCCTCTGTGTTTCTGTGGAATGTAAGAGAAATAGCACGGTGTGTGTGGGGTGGGAGACAGGGTGGGAAGCACATCAGCTTATAGAACCAAATAGTATTCTGCTCTCTGAGCATTTCAGTTGACATCAAAAGCATTCTATTCACTTCTACACTCTGCTTCATTTCCCTAAAGCTATTTGCCTAAACATTCTTTGTCAATACAAGTACATCTACCATGCAATTTCTGAGTATGTAATGTTGCTTTTTGTGAACACACAATACTTTCATTGAAAACTAATTCTTCCACTGACAGGCATTAGAGCTGTTGTCAGTGTCTGTTGCTAGAAGGAAAGAGTGGACATCCCTGAACATGCAGTTCAGGTCCTGGCCAGTGGGTCCTGATGGAAATGACCAGCACAGAGGGAGTCACATAGGTCCTGCACAGCACCCACCATGGAGGTGTGCTGATTCGCCCTCACCCGCGGTACAGGAGAGCATCGCTTGCTGGGCTGTGGACTTGAAAAGGGCATTGGAGGAGGCGCGTGTGGATAGGGGACTTGGACTAGAAGAGAAGACCCTGAATCCTGGCCACGCTGCTCCCTTCCCTGACGATTCCCCCACACCCTCCTTCCCTGCCCTGCTCTGACTCGAGGACCTGCCTGACTCCCTGAGTCCCCTCACTAAAGGGTTTGTGTGGCCTCCTCCTGGTGCAGGTTCAGCAGGGGCTCAGGCTGCAGGAGGACAGAGTGCAGGGCTCATTCTCGGCCTCCTCTGGTTTCTGGCTGCCCCTCTGGTATCATGGACTGGAGCAGCACCTGCTAACCTTTCTCTAAGAGCCATCCCTGAGCTTGGTGAACTGGGTCGTCGCCTAGTCTGGGCCCCTGCTGTGAGTCCTAGCTCCTGGGGCTGAAGGTACCTTTCATTTTCCACACTGTAAATGGTTTCCTTGCCATTTCAGTTCAGGTACGTCGAGTGTGATTCTGCTTCTTGCAGGGACTCAGAGCAATGAGTTTAGACTATTTCTCAAACAGATGAACATTTGCTGTACGAGATTCCCAGAAGGCTGGGCAAAGGGGTTCATTCACGTGGATTAAAGCTGCACACACCTGACATTCACGGTCTCCTGAGAGTACATTCCTTTCAACACAAGATTTCTGTATTTGAGTTACAGAGGATGGCCAGCTACCTGGTATGTTGTTTGCCAGGAAGAGGGAGCAAGAGAGAAGGAGAAGGGAGAGGAAGAGAGAGGGAGGGAGAAGAAAGAGGAGCAGGAGAAGAGGAAGAGAAAGAGGAAGAGAAAGAGAAAGAGAAGGAAAGAGAAAGAGGAAGAGAAGGAGAAAGAGGAAGAGAAAGAGGAAGAGGGAAAGAAGGGGCAGTGGAAGTGAGGGAAAGAGGGAAAGAGTTAGGGAGAGGGAGAACAGAAAGGGAGGAAAGAATGAAGGGAGAATTTCCTCCAGGGATGTTTTTCCATCTTTATTGAGATATAATTAAAAAATAAAAATGGTACACTTAACCATTGTTAGCATTTTGGCATTTTAACTGAATATGGTCTCTCTCTACTTGCATGCCTATACATGTGTGGGTAGAATATGCACAGAATTGTTCTGACATTGAGTGTGCTTGAAGATTATTGCATCCTACTCCATGCATTATTGGTCTATCCATTAGCGCAACTTGGAGAACTTCCCAAGACAGCAGAAGAATTCTTCCTCATAATTTCTAAAGTGTGAAATACTGTTCCATGCTGGGAATACTGATCCAGAGGAATTTAGATGCTTCCTCTTGAGTTTTTAGTGTACAGTATTTGCTTTCCAACTTTATTTCCTCGTTGCAGTTTTTCAAGTCTGGTCTGAACTGGGAATGAACACGGGTTTTATGCCATAAGCTAAGCAACTGCAGTGATGATGAGAAAAAGACAAAGGAAGTAGCTCTGGACACAGCACTGTCATTGATTAACCATGCTGGCCTTGGAACCAGCAACCGGACCTGCACCAGGTGTGTGTCGGCCTTGCTCTCTTGGATATGGGGGTGGGATGGGATTAACCAAATGTCCTACATTGCCTGAATTTTCCAGACAGGGACTCCTTACTCCAAATATTTCGTATATATTTTTCGTAAAGATCAATGATCATAATTTCTTTTGGGTTGGGTGATTACTTTTTGTTTATCAGGACAGAAGTTGATACATATCTTTCCCAAAGCTGCCTTTGATTAACTCATAGTACAGCATTTTCATATCTGCCTTACAAAACAAATTTGTATTTGCTTGAGCTGTGTGCCAGAGAGCAGTTTGCTGCCGAGCTCTGGGTTTCCATAATAAACTTGAAGCAATGGCCTTTTCATGCTTTTGTGTAAACGAGAATGAACAAGATCATTTTGCAAACAACTGTCTGCTTGGTTATATGCAAGTAGCTTGAACTCCTGTCCGCAGCTAAATGAAGCAATTGTAACTCTGGAGGAGAAAATGTATGCCGAGTGAAAACACTGTTCCAGTGTCCAGAAAGAACCCTCTTTGTTGGGCGAGATTAAAGCCAGGCACCTCATAAACGCCTGCCGCCGTGTGCACTCACTATAGAGTGAGCGGCCGCACTTCTAAGGTGACACTGCCTGACAACGCTCGGCTGTGGGCATCGTGACAGCAGGGGACACCAACAAGCACGTCCAGAAGATTTATTGCTGCATTGCCTGGAGAATAGGGCTGATGTGTTTGGCCACATCTTAGGACGTATTCAGAGATACAGAAGAATTGGTCCCAGGGCGCACTGGCGTCAGCCACACGAACGGGAGAGAAATGGACGATGAAGGCTCGTTCCCATTGACCGGATCTCCCGGGCAAGCCCTTGCTGACTTGCAGTTTCTCAGGGTGGGTTGGAAAAATAGACTCAGCTAAATCCATTTAGGAGAAGAATTGTTGTTCATCAGCCATTCATAGGATTCTATGGCAAGAATGGGCCGTAGCACAGTTCTGAAGATTCTGTCAAAGCCGTTCATCTTTTGCACTTTCTAAGCAGCACTGTCCGTGGCACTTCGGACACTGAACTGGCTCTCTGCAGCTGAGTGACGAACACTGTGTGCCCAGGTTGCGGGGCAGGGAAGGGGCTCCACTGCTGGGTCACAGGCTCCACGGGGCTGGTGTCTCCCGGGGCTGTGTTCTCACGCTGTCACACCCTCACTGCGCACACAGGCTCCTTCGGCTCTGCTCCACCTGGCGTGGAGCTCTGAACGCCAAGCTCTCCACAGAGGGCAGGACCAGAAAGTCAGCGTCTGCCTCCTCTGCATCTGCACTGCGTTCCTGGGGGTGCCACACACGCCTGGCCTTCCACTGGCCTGACCGCCTTCTCTGCTGCTGGACACAGATGACGAGTGGCCCTGTAGGTCACTTTGCTCTTTCAGTGTCTCCAGATACATCACAATGTGGTATCTTCAGACTCCCCACGTTCAAATGCCTGCTCCCCGTTTACTAGCGGTAGGCCTTAAGGCATCTCCTGGGATTAAGTGACTTGCGTATCTTCATCTCCACAAGGGTGAAATAATTCCTGCCACAAACTCCCCTGCTGGATATGTTAGCTCTCCACTGTGCAGAGTTGACAATTAACAAGATGTTTAGTGCATGGTACAGGAGAAAAATTAACAATTTCCCTAGGCCTGTGTGCTTGAAAACAAAAAGAGAGGGAAGAATTTTAAAACATAATTAATACTCCAAATAAAGAAGAGAAGAATCTCGTGAGCGCAGGGCACCAGCTGTGGGACGGAACCCAGATGTGAAGCATTGCCCTCCTGGAATCCCTGCCCAGCAGCCAGGGGACGAGAGGCCTCTTCCCACTTCTTCACAGTGGGGTCCTGATGCTAGGACTTTACGTTTAATCTTTACAATGACTGTTGCTAAGACTTCATTTAAAAAGATATTGTAAATTGTGTTCAAGCTCTTTTCCCAACTACATATTTCTGATAGATAAAAGATCATATTTCTTGTATGTATATTTCAAAGGCACAATGGCATACATATACCTATGTATTCATTATATATCTGCATATAATCTTTTTTTCTTTTTTTGGTACTGTGAATGGGAATCAAACTCACAACCATGTGCTTGCTAGGCAGGCACTTGTGCCACTGAGTTATATCCCCGACCTTGAATATAATCTTCATTAGGATATGAATGCCATAAAATCCACCCATTTAAAGGGTTCAGTTCAGTGTAGTGTACTCAGAGTTGTATGACCATCACTCTAATTGGGTTTACATCCTAGTCATCCCAAGGAGACACTCATTCCTGTGTCTTCCTGACCCTTCCCACCGCATCCCTAACCCCGGGCACCCACTAATACATTTGCTGTGTGTGGATTTGCCTGCTCTCAACATTTCCCGGAAGTGGGAACCTATGGTGGGCGGCTTTGGCGGCTGACTTCCTGCACTGCGCACCACGTTTCCAGAACTCTGGGTGTGGGAGTGAGGGCGGTGCTTCCTTCCTGCTGTGGCTGGACCATGCCCTGTTGCACGGTCGACCGCACGTTGCTCTCTCTGCATTGCCCCAGGGAGCCTCGAGGTTGCCAGGCTTGGCCTCGGAGCCTGCTGTGCCGCCTGGTGGCTCATCATCCCTCATCCGGGATTCCCTGCCTGGACTATCATACTCATTTTGCTACCTGAGTTCTTTTTTAATTGGTGTGTATTT
The DNA here is from genome assembly GCF_000276665.1 of Chinchilla lanigera. NCBI lineage: Eukaryota > Metazoa > Chordata > Mammalia > Rodentia > Chinchillidae > Chinchilla > Chinchilla lanigera. The sequence goes on along the minus strand of NW_004955482.1, from coordinate 3,066,475 downwards.
GATATATAATCATTAGATTTGTCTTGGGGAATTACATATCCGTCCTATCTTGGTCATTCTCCACATCTTCCCACATCTCCAAAAGTCTGGCTCCTGGTTTTCTAGCCGTCTCTCCTTTATCTTACTCTTTAGTTAATTTAGACTCTGAGTTTGTCCTACAGGGAAAACCGCAATATTTACCCTGCTGTGTTTGACCTACTTCACTTAGCATCGTGGCCTCGCGGTCTCTCCAGTGTCCTTCAGATGACCTGGATTCGTGCTCTGCACTGTCCCTTCCTTTTCCCTTCCTCTCCAGTCCAGCAGGCGGGTGGGAGTGAACTGAGGCCCTGGCCAGAGCTTCAGAGAATGCCAGGCTGGCACGGGCCACGAGGTGGCTGGCGGCCTTAGAGACCGTGGAGACTGTCACCGCCTCTGGAGACATGGGGACCCGTGTGTTCTGCTAGTGGCTCCACTTTTGATTTTAAAAAATGATGCTTATGATAAACATGTCAAGCAATAGAGGAAGAAAAATTCATGTTTAATCATAACACTCCCAATTTTCCATTTTTAATAACAGAGAACCTTCGTCATTTTGGTCATTTCTCTAAGTAAGCATGGTATCTATGAACAAGTCAGCAAATAAATAGGAATAATACTTTTTTTTGTTTGTTTGTTTTTCTGGTTTTTCTCTGGTACCGGGAACTGAACTCACGACCTTGCGCTTGCCAGGCAGGTGCTTTGCCGCTGAGCTAAATCCCCAGCCGCAGGAATAATATTATAAAAATTATATTATAAAAATGTGCTTGTGCTTTGCATGCCATATATATTTTTTTTTTTTTTGGTAAAAATGTGCTAAATTTATTTCCTATTATATTGGAAGGAGACCAAGGAGTTAAACAAACTTTGTTAGAGTTCAAACAGTATTCAGCCAAGTATGATAGATACAGTGTATTTTTTTTAAAATATCCTCTGGTAGTTAAAAAATGTGTTTAAACCAGAAGGAATCAAATTTTCAGGGCCTCCTGACTGTGATTGTGATTCTTTTCAATCCTGACATTTAATTTCAGTCAGTGTGGATTAGCCCCCCAGTTTGAAGGATGGCATTAGTGCATTTTCTGATTCCTCCACCCCATGTTTTCATTAGTTACATTAAAGTCTTAACAGTTCTCACACTGACTTCAGAGTGGAATCCTAATTCCGCGATGCTATAGGCAGACGTCTTTGTGCACGTCCTGTACGGTGCTCACCTGGCCACTGGTGCACCTGCTTTTTTCCCAGGTATGTCCCTGTTGCTCAGCTGCTGATGGCTGGCCTTCACCTTTCTGAATCTTTTGTATCATTTTTGTCTCATCTGGATGGGAGGAAGAAGGGAGTGTTGAATTGAATCAGCGGTGTCAAGCTGATGTATGGAAGGACCAGGGAAGGGTGCCCTCCCTGCGCCAGCCAGCTGTGTGGTCTTTCTGCGGCAGCCACCCTGGACCTCAGCCCCCAGGCTCCCTGGACATTGAGTATAGATGAGCAGCAAGGGAGCTCCGGGGCCTTTCTTTCTGCTCAGATGGGGGCTCTGAGTTAGTCTCTCTCACCCTGAGGCTTCTGGTTTCCTGGACGAGGCAGTGGCCTGGGCTTTCAACCCTAAGATGCCAGTTTCAGTCTGTGATTGTGTGAGTCTGGTAAGCAATCCCTGTTGTGACTCTATATTCCTAAGCCTGTGTCTCTGGAGAGCAGTGACTGAGCTGGGGCTGGTTCCTGGGAAGACCCATTTGCTTATGCACTGACAGATGACACTGGTTTTCCCCTGCTGCCCTTGGTCAGATCCCTTAAACAGGCTTTCCCAGGAAGGTGGCCTGGTGCCAAGAGTGAGGGTCCTTAATGGGACACAGTAGGAGCTGCATGGCCTTTTGTGATCTCATCTCAGAGGTTATGTAATTTATACTATAGTTCAATGAGAGAAAATATAGACCTTGTCTCAGGAGGATGTGTTAATGTCATCTTCAGATAAAACAGAACATATACTAAAAAATCAAAACCTTAATAAAAAACCAAAGAAAGTCAAGTAGAATGGTCTGAGCAAATATCATTACCATTACATTTATCCATGCAGTCACATGACTCTAAGTTAAATGCTTCCAAGAGTATAAAAATTAAAATTCAAAACAGACTCAAGATTTTGCTACAGTGTATTTTAACCTAATATATTAATGTTTTTCAAAGAATACCTTTCCCTTTGGGCCATATTCCTAAATAAAATTTTCTAACCACTGGGAAGGAATGTAGAACACATCTCCATAGCCATTTCTGGTAAATATATTCTACTATGGGTTTTAACCTACAATTAAACAACCACTGATATCTTTGAATAAGGCAGCTTATTCAAGATTTATTGAAGGAAGGTGCAGAATTTTTAACAAAGAGCAGAAAATTGATGGGAAAAACTGGAAGAGCCCAAGGAAAGGGCTTTGCGGAACTTGAGAGCATTTTTCCTCCTTTCCTGATCTTTCCAGAATCATCCACTTCCGGAAAATGTTTACGTTCAGCACCTGAGGCAGCTCCTTCATAGCAGCATGATGATGGTGATGAGGATGATGAGGATGAGGATGGGGGGGAGGAGGAAGAGGAGGGTGATGGCGATGTCCCACTGTCTCTCCAGAACATCACAGGTGGAGGTGATCACATTGCAGGTGGAGGTGATCACACTGCACCATGAGCTGCCTGGGCTGTGGAAAGTCTCATGGGACAGAACATGGTGTAATTTCCTGGGATTCTTCCACCCTCACAGTTTATATCCAAGGCAGCTTTGCAAGTCCGGGCTGACATCTGCAGAGAAGCAGCTGCGTCTGGGTTGGCAAGGCTGCCCTTGTCATCGGCCACTTGGTTGTCAGGTTTGCGGTGACCTTGCTGCCTCTCTGGCCTCCAAGGAATGAAGACACAGCATGCCCTGCACACAGTCCCACAGACTGAGGCTGCATCTGCAGACCACTCTTGTGCAAGGTGATGTGAAATGGGAAGTAAGAAGTCAAAGATTTGTAAAAGCTGCATCAGTGCAGGGGAGACACTGCAGGAAGCAGGACGGAAGCCTGGCATCCAAAGTGGAAAGCTGAAGAAGGGAGGAGTACCACCCACCTTTTCGCTCTGGCTCATCTGTGTCCTCCTTCACCTCCGAATGCCAGGGGCAGGGTTCCGCGCGCGTGTGAAAGGAACAGGAAAGTTTTAGGATCAAAGTGGAGTCGCCTGTGTCAACCCCATCGAAAAGATTCCTTGATGGTGCCTCCCACAGAAGACTCTGCCAGGACGGCAAGCTGGCACGGAGGCCACTGCAATCTTAGACAAAAGACCTCTGCCCGGTGACTGTTCGCTCAGCTTTGGACTGGTGGCATATTTGCCGTTAGTCACTGTGACTAAGTGTGATTATTTTACATATCTCGTGTACTTCTCGCCTTAACTTGCAGTCCTTCCCGGCATGGACTTCCCAGAATCTCTGCAGAGTTCACTGTAGCACGTGTGTTCCCATTTCACTGGCCTGCTACTTGCATTCCTACTCCCAAATAAGGTCCTTGTTCTTTGTTACTCCTCTCTGTCTTGTTTTTCACTGAGCTTGGCACTTGTAAACCACCCAGGGTGCCTCGCACAATGCTGGCAACACAGCACTGGAGGTCTCAACAGCAGATTTCTCCAGGAAGTCAGGCCCCTAACGTGGGTGAGTGAAGTTGCAGGGAGTAAGAGACAGGAGGAGGCTGGTGACCTGGGGTGTCGATGTCCCGCGCCTCCGAGGGGGCTGCCGCTCAGCCTGGGAACTGTTTGCGTGTGTGTGAGAGATGAGTATTCCAGTATTCTAGGACCCAGCAGAAGCCTGAGCATTTTACCTTGACAAATCTTCCCATTTTCCAGTATCAGCTTAAAGGCATAAATCATAAATAAGGAACCCTGGAAAAAATTCCTGCTGTTTGGTGTGTGGCTGCTGGTGTCAGATGGTGGACCCTAAGCTGTGTGAGGGGAGAGACCCTGATTTTGTTTCCATCTGTGCATCTTCAGAGTGTCTGGGGCGACCAGGGGTGCAACACAAGAGCTTCCAGTAATGCTTGTGTTGCATGATCATCACTTTCACCGACTTCTCCACTGGACTGAAAGGATCACCGAGTACAGTTCTCCACAACTGCTGCTGGTTAATCCCCCCTCCATCCCCGGCCCTTCACCACCAGTGCACTGCTGTCTGCACCTAGCCCACTCTTTATAAACATTCTGCATGAGTGTGATCACTTAGTGTCTGTTCCCCGGTGCCTGGCGTCTTCTGACACAATTAAATATCTTTACACTCCATCCACGTTGCAGGAGGTGTCAGTGCTTTGTTCTGTGTCATTGCTGAGTGATCTGCCACGGTGTGAGTGCATCTCATTTTTGACTGACCTGTTTCAATTCTACATGTTAACGGGGGTCCGGTGACATCACAGATTTTAATCATGTCGTTACTGTGTGAGTGTTCATATTCCACTTCGGGGCTTGGACGAGTAACGAAGCTGGGGAGGCTCGCGTTTGTATGCATGGTGTTTTCTTCTGTTTGGGGAGTTACCAAGGAATTATTGAGCGCCTTGTTCAGAACCAACGCAACACCCGCAGAAGCAGCCAAGCATTTTATTTTTCTAAACCTGCCCTATTTTAGCCATCTGCAGTGATGTGTGAGGGTCCCTGCCTTCCCACACCTCGCCAAGGCCTCTCCACCAGGGCATGTGCTAAGTGTGGCGTCCCTGGTGGGGACAGTGTGCTGTAGAAGGTAGACAAGGCATGTTCTCGCCAGCTTGTGAAACAGGCTGCGCCGCTCCATTTCTCAGGGTTCTGTGCATGTGTTAGATGCTCCTGGCATCTGCTGACAGTGACAGCGTGCTAGCCCTGCTACTGCATGTCCCTAGTGAGCAGCTGGGGGAGCCCAAGAGTGAGCAGAGAGGAAGGTGCACACAGAAGGACAAAGACCCGTATGGCAGTGAACACACGTCGCAGCCTCACTCTTACCGGCAAGTTTGGCAAGGCAATGAAATCCCTATCTCTTCAGGACACCTTGAGGACAGCATGGACCGGGCTGCCCCATGACAACAGAGCGGTCACTAAAACGAAAGAGCTTTGTCCCTGCTCGTGTGGAACTTCTGCCAATATAATTTGCTCAAAAAGAAAAGCAAAAAGCAGGTCTCTTTGTTTCACATTTTTCTGCAGGCCAGGCTGTGCTTCCTTCGTGAGTGTGTTGTATTTCTCATGCCCGTGTGTGTGCATGGATGTGCACCAGAACGTGACAGGCTGTCTGTGGAAAGATAAAGGAGATGGTGGAGGAGGAAGCAAGAGCCGTGGACTCTGGATGAGCGGGGAGAGTGTGCAAAACATCTGTGTGTACAGAACAACCTGCAGGTCCACAGCAAAACCACTCTGAAAAGAGAAACTACAAAAGCATCCATGCAGTCAACAAGCAGCTTGAGAACCAGAATGTCGGTAATGAGCAGACCATCTCTCTCTCTGTACAGACCCACCCTCGGTGGTCTTTGCTATGTGCATATGTTAGCTACTGAAGAAATGCTCTCAAACTGAAAAAGAATCCAGAGGAGAGGCAATGTTATGGGATAAATCCCTCAAAGCAGAAGCAAATCACCAAACCCACAAAAAAATACACTTTCTCATGATGAGCCACGGCTGAAACATAATTGGAATTTGAATTGCTGGAACCGAGGTCGGCTTTGTCTCCACTGCCTCATGTTGTGTCTGTGATGAACTCAGACGCCACATGGGGCAAGGGCGTTCCAAACATCCGAGGGTGGACATCTGTCCCTGAAATCCTCTCAGGCAAGGGCGAGGACAACGGCAGGGACACCGGGCTCTGTGGCAGCCCAAGCCACCTGCGGACTTGCCCTGGCTCAGGCCGTGGTCCTGAGTCCCGGAGAGAGGGAACCTGTGCAAAGCCCCTAACATCTGGAACACGGAGTGTCACCTGACCCCCTGGCTGGCTGGGTCAGCTCTGATGTGGCCAGGCTCGCCAGACAATTAGCAGCAGGAGTGCCAATGAGGATGGAGAGTTATATCCTTGCAGCAATCCTCGGGAAGATCTTGAGGCAGCTCACAGAGCTTAATTGAGCCAGGTTTCTGCACACAGTAACTGAGGTTCACAAACAAAAATGGCCACATCTGTAGGGTGTACTCAACACAGCCTAAGTGTGAACACTGCCAAAGTGAGCCACCAAAGGGCAGGACGTATTCCACCACTGGTTGTGCCCCCTCCTCAAGCTAGATGAGGCCAGGGCAGGAAGCCAAGGCCCCTGCCTAGGGTGACGGCTATCAGCACCCACCAGCTGCTCTGTCCTGAGCACAGACATCTGGTCCAGTCTTAGTCTGGCCATCGCCTGTCCCCAGCAGGGTGTGGGAGCCTTCTCCCCGCTGAAACAGACAGGCCGGAGGCTGGAGCCCTGCTGCGTGACCTTGCTCATATCCCTGGACCTCTCAGAGCTGCTGCTTCCCTCCTGCCAGGTGCGGAGGACCCCGCAGAGATGATGGAGTGGGTCGGCGCTGAGAGCCGGGCTTTCCGCAGACAAATGGGAGCCGGGAGCCGTGGAGGGGAAGCAGCAGCAATGTGGTCACGCAGCGCATGCTGGGCTCACGTCACACACGTGTGAGCCTGCAGCCGGGAGGCAGACACACAGCTGTCTACACCACACACCGTGTGTCCACACCCGTGCAGAATCTTTATGTTTGTGTTCTAAACCCTTAAAATTTTAATTCTTCAAGCTTTACTGAGGTTGATATTTCAGGTTGATCACAGAAGAAAAGAATAAGATACACAAAGAGAGGAAAGAGGAAAACGAAGGGGAAGCGAGAAAAGAGGAAGCAGAGGAAGAGGAGAGCAAGAAAAGCAGCGCAGGAAAGAGAGGGACAGGGGCCGGAAGAGGGAGGGGAGGAGAGCAGGAGGAGCTGTTCACGTGCTGAACCCGTGAGCCCGCGCCCTCATCCACCCCAGCAGCTGGGCCGGGCTCAGAAGCAGAAGCCAAGTCCCCGCCGGCCGGACAGCGCCTTCCTGTGGCCGTAACGGTCATTGCATACTCATCTATTAAGTCACCGAGGCTTCATCAAAAACCCTCCACCGAGCATTCTGGGAGGTTGAGGCGGGAGGCACACACCCGAGGCCAGCCCGGGCAACTTGGTAACTGAGCGAGATTCTGTCTCGAAAGAAAAAAAATAAAAAGGGACTGAAGGGGCAGCTCACTTGGAAGGCCCTGGATTCAGTGCCCAGTACTGCACACATAAATAAATCACCCTCTTGAGCAGGCTTTCTGGCTTCCCCGGTACAGAGGGGGACCCTGAGATGCCCAGTCTAAAGCACTTGTGAGGGCAGACAGGAAGCGGCCATCCCCCAACCCCGCTGCCATCTTCACCGCCCACCCCGTCTGCCCTGCTCCTAAAGTATTGCCTGACTCAGACAGGTGGCCTTCAAAGCCGAGGGTCCACAGAATGGGTCTGGTCAGGATGCAAACTCACAGATGGCCTCCTGCAGGTGACCTCCGCACGCAGGTGAGGCAGGAGCTTTTCTCAGACCCTGGGTCCAGAGAGAACGTGCAGGTCATCGGTCAACCACTCAGAAGCGAGGCCCATGTCTCGCGTCCTGCCCCCAGTGTAGAGCTCTCCGCCCCACCAGGAGGTGCCCGCCTGTTAGCAGTGCCCTTTCAGATCCCATGGCATCACTTGGAGCTCTTAAGTACAAGCGTCTGACCCAGCAGGTAGGTGGACGGCGAATAGCTATGTGACCACGTGAAGATGCCCGGCATCGTCCACCGTTAGGGAAATGAAACGACAAAGCGGCGGGAAGCAGCGGCACCCTGTGAGAATAGCAACCTGGTTTCACATTGCAAATTTTGGTCTGTGTTCCTGCTCGCTTCTCCCCAAACAAAACCAGTTTTTCTGTGGAGAAACCACCCCTCCATCACCCTGCAACTGAGAGCTCACATGGGGCAGTGGTCCTGAGCCGGCCAGTCCACACCCCGCAGTGCTCCGTCCACCGCGTCTGTCACAACATAATCTGTCCTCACAGACACAGATTCTTTGGGGCAGACAGAAAATAAAGTGGATGAGTAGCATAGGTAGTGTGTTTGCTCCGCAAAAGTGCCAAGAAGAAAAAAGACGAAGCAAGGAAGGGGTAGCGTAGGCAGGGGTCAAGGAAGCCTCGGAATGGACAGAGTCTGAGAAAATTTTCCCAGCAAATTGGCCTTGGAGGAAAGACGGAAGGAAACGCTGAATCATCATTGCGGACGCCGAGCGATTCCAGAAGGAGAGGAGCGAGTGGGTGCAAGGTGGAGAAGGGGTGCAGTGGGGCTGCTTGGGTGCCGAGGGGCAGTGACTTTTCTTTGTAGGAACTGGGGAGCCTTGGGGGGATTTGGGCAGGGCAAGGAGGAGCACTGTGGGCTGCAGTTGGCTCGCCCTGGCCGCGGTTCTGAGGACAGGCTGGGGGCGAGCAGAGGCGAATCAGAGAGCAGTCAGGCAGCCGGGGGTGTCCCTGGGGGGGGGGTGCGCTGACAGCCCGTCCGGGCATCGGCCGGGAGAGGGACACGAAGGGCTGAGGCTGTCAGGGTGAGAAGGTGGAAGGGACCAGCCCTGTCGCCAAGCAGTGTCCGAGTGTGAGAGAGGAATGTCACCAGGGTTCCTTGTCGTCCAGGTTTCCCTGGGCTACAGGGCGGAGGGGATTGTCTTCAGTGGAGACAAAGGCCTGAAGGGTTTGTTGCATGGACTTATGATCATCACAAGCCCAGGGATTCTGAATGAGGAGCAGTGACAGCTTAAGACTCCGAAGCCCACTCACAGCTGTGACCTCCTAAGCCCACTGCAGCACCCTGGGAAAGTCCAGAGAAGCAGAGGCCAGCTGCCCCAGGCCACGCTCGCTGTCGCTGGTGTCCACTCACATCTAGAGTGTCCACTGCCCTGCACAACTCCAGCACTTCTGCTTAAAAGCCAAATGCGTCCTCCTGGTGTCTGCTCCTTAGTCTCTTCTGATCCTGATGAGAAATAACCTCTCCTTTTCCCTCCGATTCCTCTCAACAATAGTCTCTGTCATACTGCATTACATGTGAACGCCCCGGCACACGGGACATGCCATCTGATAAAATGCCCCATGTAATTTTCTCTTCAGATGGAAATGAGGAAAATATAACGATTACAACCGTAGATAGCGTCAATGTCTCCTACAGCCGTCGTCCTGTGCAGGAGGCTGAACCTGAGCCAGGTCCCCAAGTCCCTGGGAAGAGGAGCAGACGAGGGCCATCTGCTGGGCCTTCTCCATGAAGTTCTGGTGTTGGAACGGGATGCTGCTCTCCTGCTGTGTTCTCAGGCACTACAGTGAAATTCGGAGCTGTCGCCCACCCCGGGGTTTCTCAGTCTTGGTACTGCTGACACATGAACTGGACAGGTCTTTGTTCTGAGGGGTTGTATAAATTGGGGGTGTTTAGCATCCCGGGGGTCCACCCACAGTAGGAGCTGATCCTTGCCTTTAAAATTCAGACAACTGAAACTGTGCCCGCTCCCTGGGTGCAGCCCGTGATCTGGAGTAATCCGCACCCCGAGTCCACAGCACCGCAGTGCACAGCACCTGTTGGGAGGGACCGAGGGGGTCCCCCAGACCAAGCCCCACCCCATGTTCTCTCATCTGCTTCCCTGTGCTCGGGCTGCAGACTGCGCCTCTCTTCCGGCTCACACTGCCCACGGACCGGCTGAATCTCTGCACAAGGCCGGCGTCACACCCATGTGTGTACGGCAGTGCCCTCTCAGGGTGTGAGCTCAGAGTTCCTTGGATTCACAGCTGTCTTCTCCTTGCTGCTCTGGCTATAATCCTCTGTGGTCTCAGAGCCTGACATCGACCTGGGTAATCAAAGGTCTAGATCTTGCTTCGGGGTTGTATGACAATGACACGCTTTGTTTTATAAGACATCGCTACACTGTTTTGAGCGTGGGGTTCTACTTTCCATTCGCAGATCAGTGCATGAGGGATCCAGCTTCTCTGCATCTTTGCCAGCATGGATGCTGTCACTACTTTGTACATTTTAATCATTCCTATAGGCATGTAGTGGTTTCGATTTCCATCTGCATGTGTGTAAAGTGGTTGAACATTTTCTCATGTGTGAGGGAAACCTCCCCACTTTCCTAACCCAGCACTAGGCTCTGCTCTGTGCCTTGGATAGAAAGCAGGCTCCCTGGAGGTTCTGTGACATTGTTTTGCTTTCACTGTAGTGATTCCATATTCACTTCTGCTTGGGGCAAATTATGGTGCTAACCTTAGGTAGTAAGGAGCTTCCTTTACATATAAGTGTAGACAGGAAATTAAGATATTTCTCGGGGAAACACTAAGTGAATAATAGTAATGGTGGCAGAAGTATGACAAAAGTCTTGCCCATGGTGTGTGGGTTGCCCTGGTTCAAGAAATGATGGTGTGCCCCACGCTGTGGCACAGGACCCATCCTCGGACGTGCCTGCGGGCAAATCCAGGACTTTGCTAAGCTCCTGCCCGGCACCGCCCCCATCCAGGCAGTGCTGCCCTGTGCATCTCCTGTCCAGGCTCTGCCCCCGAAACGAAGCCACGCAGCAGAGCATCACTGAGCTCATGCCAGCCTTCCATCCCTCAGCCTGCTCCGAGCCCAGGGCGAGGCGTCGCACGTGGGACATCACTTGAAAGAAATCTCATCCGCTAGAGGGTGACCGCAAGGGCCTGACCCGTGGAGCAGCAGAACTCCAGCGGGCCTGACAGACTGGAGCATCTGCCCAGGCTCTTCTGGGGCTCTTGGGCACCGAGTGGGGACGTGGGAGACCCGTGCTGCCTCCCTGTGTCCCACAAGCTTCCTGCTGCCAATCCAGTGCCCCCACTGGTCCTCCCAGTCCTGCGTGTGTTTGTGTACATTGGCTCATTCCAGACCCGTCTTCCCAGCGCATCTCCTTGGTTCTACTCATATCAAATCTACTCAGCACCGCCCTTCCCTCAAGAGCTGGCAGCAGAGTTGAGAATCAGATATCCAAGCTTTGTTCCTCAGAGTTAAAAGGGTACTTTTTAAAGTGATATGAATGGCTATTTGGAGACAGCATTAATTCTCCCAAGGACAAATCGTTTCATCCTCTAGGGAAGGATTTAAAGTCAAGACAACATTGGAGTGGGGTTTTGAAGGATGGATAGGAGCATGCTGGGAAGAAAGAACCAGCAGCAATAAAGCCAACAGTGACATTTCTTTGAGGACCAGCCCATGCCACGCTTACTCCTACCTGCTTTACATGCCCTGCGGCAATTTCTCTGTCAACCGTGTGGCAGGCAGGAGAGCGGAGGATGAGGGGGCTGGGATTTGGATGAGCTGCTGCAGAGGCTGTGCCCACCTCTACCTGGGGATAGGCCCCTCTGTGACACTCGCAGCCCTGGGACCTGGGGACCAGTACCAGAGCCCTCCCTACCTCCACCTCAGTACAGAGCACAGGGAAGGCTGTCTGTCCGGGGCAGTGAGGGGCCCTCGTCTTCCTCTTTGCTCACGCCTTTCTCCCCCACAGTCCCTAGCAGCCTTCCTCACTCAGGGGGTCTGAGCCTGTGTCCTCTGCCAGGCATTTGCACAGACACGAGGCCTGGAGTCACCGAGGCTGGGGCAGCAGGGCCTGGCTGCCATGCGTGCGGGGCCAGGGGCCCCCCGGGAGCCTGAGGGGGTCTCTTCACCTCTGCCCCCATTTCTCTTTCTCTGCCTCTCTGTATCTCCTGTCCCTTACCTGCGCTTCAGCTTTCCTTTCTTGCTGCCCGCTCAGCTCTGTCTCCTACGGACTGCTTGTCCCTGCTTCAAACCTGTCTGGCATTCCCCTTCCATCCGCTTCCCTCCCTCCCTCCCTTTCACTTCCATTCACTCCCACCCCTCCCCTCCCCGCTCTTTGCCCCTCTCTGTCGTGCTTTTCCTCTCTTCTGTTCTGTGTTCCCTTGTGCGCATACATCTGTCCTCTCCCTCTCTCCCCGTTTCTGTCTGTCTGCTCCTGCTCACACATCCGGGTCCTCAGTGCTTCCCTCTCCGTCCTTCCTCTCTTCCTGTTTACTCTCTGTCTCCTTCTCCTCCTCTACTCCCATCTCCTTGCTAAATGTCCAGAAGCCAGCCCTGCTCCCAGGGCTAGGAATTGCCTGAATTCCTACCACATCCTTCTCTCTGACTCCCGGGCCCTGCGGGACTCCAGCCCATTGTCCCTCTGCCGAGGCACTGCTCCCACTGGGCTGGAGTGGGCACTGCCTTCGTCCCTCCCTTGGGTTCCTGTCCGGGGTGCTGTCTGATCAGGCCTGGTGCTAATACAATCACTGCTCTCTGCACGTGGCTCCGCGGCAGCTCATGCTGTGCTAGATTTTAATTTGGCCTAAGCTGGGTGAGAAGAGAGAGGCTCTTCCATCAGAAAAGCGGGCTGGGTCTGCAGGCTGCAAACGTGATCGGGCAGAGCCCAGCTCTAGTGGGGATAGGTTCTGGTGCTGGGAAGGATTAGAGATAAGCACTCTGGCACTGACCGCTCTGCTCCGCCCTGGGGATGTGGATAAGGCAGGAACCCACGGTGGGTTCCTGGGCGCACAGCGGTCCTCACTGAAGTTGGTCCGCACCCCCTCCCCTGCCCCTCTGCCTTCTCCCACACTTTCCATCACACCTCTCTTGGCCTCTGCCCCTCAGCTGCTCTATTTGCCACCTTCTCTCTGTCATTCTCTGGCTGAGGCTATGACTCAATCTGACCACTGCTGTTACCAATCTCCAAAAACTAAGTAGCATCATACGACTCACACACGGACTCTCTCATCCACAGTTCTGGTGGTCAGATGTCCTGATACCAGAGCCCAGGTGTCCAGGCACTCGGAGCCCAGCTGTCCTGCCCCCTCCAGCTTCCAAGGGCTCCAGGTGCCCCCCTGCTATGGCCACCTCTTGGCCTCTGTGGTTCGAGGGCCATCCCAGTGTCTGGGTCACACACTCTTCTTCCTCCCTCTTCCAGGACACAGGTAGTTTTATTGAGGGCTCACAGGGGCAATCCTGATAATCACCCTCCTCACATCCTTAACTCTTTCCCGTCTGCAAGGCCCCTTTTAGGCCATCAAGGCAGCGTCTACACATTCAGGGCATTGATTGTGGGGTCAATGTGCGCCCTGCCACAGCTCCCACCCCTCCTGTACCTCCCCTTTCAGCACTGAGTGAGAGTGGGGTGGTGACAGTGTCTCCCACTGGGGTGAGTCTTGTCACCTTCAGTGTCCCACTGGCCACTCTGCTTGGATCCTGTCACCAGCTTGACCTCCAGGGACATCCCTGCCCCTTTCAGGGCTCTGTGTTTACTCCCTGCCCACGTATGACCCTCTGTGCCTCCTCTTTCCTCTGTCTCTCTCTTCCCTCTGCATCCTTCTCTATCTTCATCATCCTTCTTTCTCCTCTTCTGTCTTCATAGCTCAGCCACTCTCCTGAACAGGTAGGCGTCCGAGGGACTCTCTTCTCCAATGAAAGATTCACTGTTTTACACCCTGGAGTCTTCAATGGGTGGGGTCTTGTTGACTTTTGAGAGGCCCCCAAGGCACTTTTTTCCTCATCCTACTACAAAAGACTAGGCTTCCTATTAATGCAAATCTTTTAACAACATTGCTTTCCTTGGCACCAACTTTGTAGGTGCTTTTTAATTCTGGTGAAACTGAAAAATTTTCACATTTAGTTTTTTGCTCTTGTTTTTCCCTGCAGATGTGGCTAAAGACCACCAGTAGTACCCATGCTACAGCCTGAACAGTGGGCTCCCTTGACTTTTCCTCTGCCAGATTAACTGGTCTACTGCTTTTAGTCTCAGTTTCCTGCACTGATGGGGACCACTATGAAGCAGCCCTGAGCGGGATTTAAATCAACCAATTGGCCTTTTATGTTTACTTGTAAATCTGTCCAAAGCCTGGGCTCCTTGTCTGGAAGCCTGGATCCAGGCTGGATCCAGTCTCAATGAGATAAAGACAAGAGCCTCAGGTATCTAACTCCTGGGTGGATTAACTTAATCTTTACTAATGATTAATTTAATACCTTACTTGGAGAAGTCCTTGAGTAATTCTGCTCTTCTTGAGTACTCCCCTCCCTTCTTCTGATAACCAAATAAATATGGGCTGCACAGAGAAGGTCTTAGTCTTAGCACTGAGAGAATCTCAGATTCTGTGAGGGGGCTTTGATCCTCCTGGAGCCCTGAAATGACTCCATTCATCTCTTTTTATTTAGCCTTCACCATACACTTGTTCAGGAGATTGCGGACCTGATCAACCTGTAATAACTAAGGGATATTATTAACCCTATATTGCACAACCTTTGGACATGGACAAAATATTGATAATTGTTTTTTACCAAAGTCTGAAACACTTGGCCTCTAGCAACTGCTGATCAAGTCCCTGTTCCCAAATAAACCTGGTCTCCCGAACTCAGGCAAGACTTTTCCATCACGTTCAGCTGGCAACACTCTAGCTGACATTAACTAGCTGACATAGCCTAACCTTCCCAAATTCCTCCCATGAACCACTTTTAAAGGCTTTTGACCCACATGGTTAGGCACAGTAACAGCAATGGCTGCACTCTTGGTGCCAGTTTCTGATTTAGTCACTTACACAGTATCTGATACACACAATTTAAGGGAGGAAAGACTTATTTAGGCTCCATATTTCAGTCCATGGTCAACTGGCTCCAAAGCAGAAATGGGATCACAGAAGGGCACGACAGAGGAAAGTATGCTCAACCCATGGCAACCAGACAACAAAAGGGAAGGGAAGGGCTGGTGATGAGAATGTACCCTCGCAGGTCACAGCCACAGTGACCACCTCCAGCCAGGCCCCACCTCCTGACAGCACATTTATCCACTGAGTTCATCAGTGGGTGATCCAATGATGAGCATAGCACCCCATGGTCCAGGCAGATCCCACACACAAAAATATGGAGTGGTCACTTCACCTCTAAACCCTGACATTGTCTTTTCTTTTCTTCTCTCAATGTCATTGGCTCCCTTTCCCTGTGCCTCTCATCTTTGTCAAAGGACTGGCCATCTCTGGGGACTCAGGTAGACTATCTCACTATTCTCAGACTTGTAGATGAAGACCAGTAAGATCCTTGCTAGCACAGAATCTCCCAGGGAGCTTTTAGCCTGACTAGGAAGTGAACCTGTGTCTGAGACTCTTAGCTCCTTGTTTCCTGGGACAGTTCAGCTCATTTTCCTAGCAAGGAGGCCAAGAACACTTAATTGAGACTGTTTCATCTCTGGCTCATGACGTTATTTCTGGCTCATACATGAAAAATATGTGCAGGTGGTAAGGGGGCCTGAAATGGTTCAGAATTATATGAACAATGGAAGGACTTTGGATTCAGGATGTGCTCTTGCACCCTCAGAATGTTTCACGGAAATCAGGAGCAGGGAGTCAGCCCCCTCTCCCTAAGAGTGGATGGCAACCAGCAGTGGAGCTCCAATTTCTGCACCTCCTCAGATCCACTTCTTCAGTGCTGTGCCTCAGAAGAGCCTCCTGCTTCTCAGCCCAGGTGGTGGAAAATGACCACCAGCTGCTCCTGAGCTCCTGAGCCTACTCTTTACAAAGCAAGCAAGACAGGGGTTAATCCCTGGGACCCATCACTGCTGCGTCATGGGACAAGAGTCAGCTGCTCCATGGATAGGGGATGTTCCTGGTGAGTCATTAGGACAGCATTAGTGATGGGTCCACATCCTTTTAAGGATCCTCTCTTGTCCCTCACCGAGTGTGGACACAGCTTGACCTCTTTTCCCGTGGACCTCACAGTCTCCCGGATCTTGCTTGCTTTATCTCTCTCAGCTCTTCTGGGAGGAGGACTCATCTTTCCTGCTGCTTCACCAGCAGCAAGCTTTCTACAGAGGTCAAAGGCTCACCCTTTTCACATTCTGCTCTGCAGGAGGTGAAAATCTGCTTGACTGAGAAAGCTTCCGAAGAAAACCTGCTGCCTGTTGGCCAAATGTATTCCTTGTGATGGCCCCTCCAGGGACTGAGGTCAATCCCCCTCATTACTGGGCTATTGATGGACACTCACTGTCCACAGCGGGTGAGAACAGAAACATTTTCAGCCACTTTCCACATTCCCCATATTGGCTGCTTCTCCCCTGACATAAGAATTGTGTTTTGAGGCAAACTGAAAATTTTTATCGAATTTTTATCAAAGTGCTACCTTATTTGAAATGGCTTTCTTCGTTTTCTTCAGGGAACAAGAGGTAGCTGAGTTTTGAAAACATCTTCTTCCATGAAAGCTTGTTATCAGAGGCCACAAAAACAGCATGAATGGTGGGCCAGGCAGACCTCAGAGATGTCTAATACCTGCCACTGGAATTGGAAATCATTAAGCTGTAGTAATCACCCCAGGCTTCTCTGAAAGAGGTTTGCAGCTCTTGTATGGTTTTATAAATTGGAATGTAGGTGCTGAGGACAAAAGAGGGAAAGCAAACTGAGGCTGTCCTGAGAAGGCATGGTCAGAGGTTGGCCCCGGACATCGGCTAACAGATGAGGAACAAGAGCCATTGGGTGGGTGCTTATTCTGGAGACTTTCTGGACACTGAAGAACCCAGAATGTAGTAAACCAGAAGGCTTGTGGCTGGTTTTCAGGGGTTTGAGGGCTGCAGGCTTCTTTGTCTTACTAACAGAACCTCACATTCTGCAAAATACATTTAATCAGTAGTTGCTTGTTTCAGGATGTGTGGAATTTTGGGCATTCAGAGACGCACTCTTAGTTAGACAGGGTGAAGTTCTGGCGTCTTTTATCTGATGGTGTGGCGGGGTGGGGCACCAGCTGATGGCTGAGATTCTGGATGTGGAGGGCCTGTCTAAGCCTTGGCTGTCCAGGGTAGCCCCGCTTCCAAAGGTATCAGTCAGGTGATGCGGAAAAGCCCGCCAGACATGTGTGCATCAAGAGCTGTGCTGCGGGGGTGGTCCATGTGATTGCCAGGTGCCTGGATGAGCTCATGGGTGCCTTTGGGAAGGGGCAGGACACTCAAACAGGGGCCATCGCAGCAGCACACAGGCTGGCTCCTTTTTCAGGTAAACCAGTTTGGCTGTTAAAGCTTTAAAGCTTCTTGAATGAAGCTCACTCAGACTCTTGATGATAATTTTGTTCTTTCCCCACAGAGTCAAATTTTTATAGTGGCCCATCACATCTCCAAAAGAGTCCACCAGCCGCCATGCCTAGAGCAGTGTTTGGTTGAATCACTAGAGACTGTAGTTCAAAAGTGACCATTACATCAGCTTTCTCAGCTTCAGTCCTTTGTTATCAAGATGAATGTTAAAGTACTGACCTCTATAAGGAATAAGATGAAATGGAGCATTGTGCTTAGTGCTGTGTTATCATCAGAAATTAGCATCTTAGTTTTTGTTTTTGTTTTTTTGTACCTGGAATCAAACTCAGGACCTTGTGCTGGCCAGGCAGGTGCTGTGCCACTGAGCTATATCCTTGGCCAGAAGTTAGCATCTTAGTAATATGAATTTGTGTCATCAAGAAGCAACATATAAGCCAGGCATGGTGGTGCATGCCTGTCAGCCCAGCATTTGGGTACTGAAGCACAAGGACTGCTGGGAGTACAAGGCTATCCTGGGATACAGAGCAAGACCTTGATTTGTTCTGTTTCTCATTAAAGATGCAACACAAAGCCAAATATAATGGTGAACACTTGTAACCCCAGCATGTGGGACTCTGAAGCAGGAGGATCACAGTAAGACTATGGTCACCCTGGGCTACATTTTGGCTACAGAGTGAGTTCAATGCTTGCCTGGACCACATAGCAAGATCCTGTCAGGAAGAAAGAAAGAAAGAAAGAGAGAGAGAGAAAAAGAGAGTGAGAGAAAGAAGAAAGGAAGGAGGGAGGGAGGGAAGGAAGGAAAGAAGGAAGGAAGGAAGGAAGGAAAGAAAGAAAGAAAGAAAGAAAGAAAGAAAGAAAGAAAGAAAGAAAAAGAAAGAAAGAGAAAGAAAGAAAGAAAGAAAGAAAGAAAGAAAGAAAGAAAGAAAGAAAGAAAGACAAATACATATAAATTACTAACATAAGACTTCTAGGACTTGACATATAGTTATTTATTAAAAGTTAGGAAGTATGATTTGCAACCTTCATGATCCTGTGATTGGTTTATGCATTTGATTGACTAAATGTTTTCAGTTTTTTATCCTTTTCTGTGATCTAGGATGCATGAGAGCCCAGCCAAGTTTTATTCACGGCACTGTGCTCCCAGTGTACACCCGATAAACACCCTTCCAGGGAACACAGCCGTGCACAAGACAGGAGGAGAGGATGAGCGTTGCTGAATCTGCACACTGTTAATGTGTGCCAGGCCCCACTGTGCTGTTTCCCTGCCCGAGGACAGAAATGGGGCACGGGGAAACTCAAGGACAAAAGGGTGACTGTACAGACTCTCCCGGTCCTGTCACTGCCAGCTGGACCCTCAAAAGGCTCAGAGTTTTGACAAGAGAAATAGGCATTTGGGAGGCATTGTGACTTTCTTACTTGGACAGCTCATCCGACTCAAAGCGGTGTAGGCCTTCGTCTTAAAAATCAGACTGACCTGAGTTCCAATCTTATCTGAATTAACCAACCCACCTGGGCCAATGCTGATGCCTTTGCACATTACTTTGTCATACCTGGTCCTATATAAACATACACTGAACAAAGAGCATATAAGTGCTGACTCAAAAATAAGTATAAAGGTAAAGCTAAATCTTCTGGTCCTTTTTTGATATATAGAATATTGGACGTAAAAGCAGTTTTTGCCTGTATCCAAAGTAGGTTAGGAACTGTGCTTATGATACTTTAGAAGCTGTGAGAAGACAGTGAAAACGATAGGCACAAATACTCTGAGGGAATTGGAAAGATTGATATGGTTGTAAAATACTTTATAAGAAAAGAAAAATGTGAGCCAGTGTCAACTTGATTTCCACAAACTGAACTTTTTTTCCTTGAAAGCCCATGTGGAAAAAGTCATTCCTGTGTCTAATTTTCTGTGGAGATCTCAAGAGTAGCAATGGCTATGTCCCGGTGTCTCCTCTTTCAGAGTCTAACATGGGGCCTTCACGCACAGTATTGTATTGATTATTGTTTAGTTACAAAGGGAAAATTCAACAAATTGGGGCTGGGGTTGGAGCATGTGTTAATAATATACGAGGCCCTGAGTTTAATCCCTAGATCAAAAAGAGATGAAAATTCAGCCAATTTAAGCCAAATTTATAGCATAGATTTTGAAGGCCACTGTCTCACAAAGCCATCAGTAATCTTCATTAAAACATGATACTTATATAAAGACAAGTTTAAAAGCTTTAGTAATGCTTGGAAATCCTGATCTGGAAAGATGTGATTCCTAGGCTTGGAAAGGTATATTTTGCTAATGACAAAATCAGAATGACTTTAAAACCTCCACAAATATGTGAACCTGATATTCGGGTGTTTTACCAATTTATTTTATTATGTATGTGTTTGTTTTATTAGTATATGTTACAGTGACCACATTTATCAGGGGATGTTTGTACATGTACATAACACATCATAGGTGAGAGGAGGGGAACAAAAAAAAAGACCTAAGGATGGGTTTTGATTAAACAGATTTGAAGCTCTTAAATGTCCAGAGCTCACAAAGATCTGACCCAAACTCCCTCAGCTCATCTGCTCAAGAACTGAACAGACCGAGACTCATCACCCTGCTCAGCCCTTGCCAGCACTGGGCGTTTGCCTTTCTGCAGCCACTGTGGTCCCGACTCCCTCACCCAGATCAGACGCTCACCCCAACAAGTCCTTGGTTTTCTGCTCTCCTCCCAGCCTGGCAAGAAGCTCAGTGGTGTCCAAACCTCTCATTTGTTGAGAATCCCCCCATCTGGAGAGAGACTCTGCCCATGCTGACCTCACTCCAGGCTGTCCTCTGTTCATGGGAATTTACTGAGCCCACCCTGTGTCCAGCCCTCTGGCAAAATGGCTTTGGGAGACAATCGCCCTGGACTCAGCAGTCACAGCTGCTGAAAGTCAGGCTCTCATACCAGCGTCCCACAGCTGGGAATTATAGGCAACCCCACCTTGGAGGAAAAGACTCGAGGCCAGGAATTGCTCTGTTCAGAGTTCAAGGTAGGGGCTGGGGTTTAGCTCAGTGGCAAAAGCACCTGCCTGGCAAGTGCAAGGTTGTGAGTTCGATTCCTGGTACCGGAAGAAAAACAAAACAAAAAAAAAAAAACAAAAAAACAAAACAGAGTTCAAGGTCATCAGCCTCTATTTCCAGTCCTGGCACCTGGGCAAACTGAGTGACTCTAGTCAGGTAACTCTAGTCAGGTCTTTGTGAGCTCTGGACATTTAAGAGCTTCAAATCTGTTTAACCAAAACCCATCCTTAGGTCTTTTTTTGTTCCCCTCCTCTCACCTATGATGTGTTATGTACATGTACAAATATCCCCTGATAAATGTGGTCACTGTAACATATACTAATAAAACAAACACATACATAATAAAATAACTTGGTAAAATACCCTAAATGTCAACAGTGATAATCATATCCCAGCTTCAGGATGCACAGCAGCCTTGTGGAGGTGTGGGATTCTTTAGGTTCAGGCCGGCAAAGCCACATGAGCCTCTCCAGAACCTGTGGACAGATCAAAATCAGGGGAACACTCAAAGCAATCAGTCATTTAAAATGAGCTTTCCAGAATTCTTAAAACAGATGCATTTTGCTTGTGAAGCATGTTTTCTTCTCTTTGCCAAGTTTCTCTGAATGTCTTCGTGAGGAGGAAGAAAACACATTATTTCCAGAGTATGATTATCCGAGGGTCTCGCTTCCCGGGGATGGGATGGGATGGGATGGGTGATTAGTAACTACTGTTTGCCAAGGAGTTGGATTTCAGAACATCTGAAGCCAATCAAGCATCATCAGCATGAGGCCGAATTTTCTCACTCTTGGCGAGAAATAAATAAAGCACTGTTGTGGCTCTGCAAGGCTGACTTGTCTCTGCAGTAATTAAGTTCTCAGGCTTCGGGTACCAAGTGGACCAGGCACTAATGAGGTACTAAAAAGCTCATCAAAGGGCATAAACATTTTAAAACCTTCCAGCCCCAGGGCAGCATGCTGGTTTCAGAGCAGCCTGGGATGGGCAGAGCAAGCCAGGCATCTTCTGACAACGTGCTGTCAGAGGAAACTGTAGTTACCCAATGCTTGTCTAGAAATGTGCTGGAAGCCAGCCGGGCTCTAAATTAGCCTGCTGTCACTTCTGGACAGAACCAGCTCCTTCAGCACAGCAGCTGCAGTGGCTGGACTAATGCTGAGCAGTGAGCAATGGGAGAGCTCAGACCTCAGTGCGCTGCTTCCCACAGGGCATGGTGCAGAGCAAGGGTAGTGTGCGGCAGGCAGTGAGTTTCCAGAGTGTAGCTCTGCTGGAGGAGGAGTCTGAGCCTAAGCACCTAGGCAAAGAGCTCTTGAAGATGCTGCAGGGTGGGCAGCCGTGGGTTCTGGCAAGTTCCGAGTCTTTCCTGAGCACAGTCAGACTACGTCAGCATTCCTGATCCCGAGGAATGTGTGGGCTCCAGTACTGACAGGGTCACCATGGCTCTGGGAAAATTGAGTGCTGAGAGCCTCCAGGAATTGGTTCTGCTCTGTTTCCTACTTCTGCTTTCCCATGTGCTGTCTTCTTTCCAACTTCAGTTCTGCCTCTGCAGCCCCGACACACATCTCCATGATTTGCCTGTCTGTGGAACAAGATCACACCAAGGAGAGCACAGGATGGAACAGATGGGTGAGAATGCTGTTCCTCGGCTTGTCTTTCCTGGGGAGTAGGATGACTGGGCCGACTGGCCAGCCTAGTCCCGTGGCCACCTCTGGGCCTGTGGCAGCATTAACTCAGCCTAAACAGTAAAGACAACAGCGCTATGGAAGCTTCGGGTCCTCAGACAAGAACTAAGATAATATGAGCTCAGGGAAGAGTAGCTGCTGGGGGGACCCAGGCCCCTTCGGCATGTGGCAGCGGGTCTCCACTCAGCATCCTTAGTGTGTGTGAGCCCATCAGCACACATGGTCCTAATGTCCCCTTACAACAAACCATGAGAAGGAGAGGCCACTTGGCAGGCTCTTGTGAAAACAAAGAGGCATAAGATTTAATATACCTGGGTGCTGGCAGATGGAGCGCAAAAAGACCATCCATGAGAAATAAAGAAAATCTGGCTTGTTTGTAGGGCTTGAACAAGGTGGGGGTGGTCTGGAAAGGGACATTATGTCATGTGAGAAAGTCTGAACAAACATCGTGGTGAAAGTCCTCAGAGTGACCAGTGCAACTGTATAAATGTTATCAGATGTCCTGGTACTGGGAAGATTCCATGCTCTGCCTTATCTCTTTGGAGTGTTTCGGAGATGCTGCCTGAAAGAGTAGAGCTGGAACACCTCGAGATGCACTGTTTGGGAGGTTCTGGTCAGAGGTCAGAGGAGCAGAAGGCTGATACAAATCCTGCCAGTAAAGACCAGGCTAGGGAGGTTTCTGCTGGGAAGAAGGATTGCATTGGTTGTTAGACCCCAGATGATGTGTGTTATGGCTTGGCAGAAACTTGCCCTTTTGCTCCTGTCTAGGGACTTTGTCTGAGACTGAGTTTATGGGTAGCAGACTACCTAATCCTGAAGATGAAATTTCAAGGTTGCTGAATGTTGAGATAGTGGCGTGGCTACTGTTGGGGGCTTTTAGCCAGATCTATGTTGAGAATCAAGAGCAAAGAGGCCAGCAGAATGATTTATCATGTTGTGAGTTTAGCCAGAAAGGAAGCTCCAGTAAAGAAAAAGATAGAGCAGAGGAGATTTTGATTGCTGAGAAGTAACAAGAAGATAGAAAAGATGGCCTGAGGGCATCACAAGGAGCAGCAGGACTCCACCCTTTGTAGAGTCAAAATTGCAAGAGTGAAAAATTTTGCATTAAGAAGAAAACCTCAGAGCAACCCATTCCAGAGTGGCAGCAGCCTAGAGAATTTGTTCTTCAAAATTGGATTCAGAGTACTCAGCAATCCAGATACTCAACCCCTGCAGCCAAGAGAGGAGGAAGCCTGGCTACTGCTCCTGCTGGCAGAAGACCTTGACGTCATCCACATGGCACTGGCTTTAGGTGCATGCAGAATGCAAGAACTGTGGGGTTAGGAAGGTTTTCATCCAGATTTCAAAAGACCTGGGAGGGCAAGCAGTGTGCCCCGGTGAGAAGAGGATGTGAAACCAAAGGTGTAGTGGAGACCCCAGAAGTAGGGAGAAGCCAGGAATATGGATCATCTGAGGAAAACTGCGAAGAGGGAGCAGGGTGGGCCCCAGAGAGAAGGCATGGGAGACACAACCACCAGAAGTGCTGCAGAGGGGGCCACTCAAGCCCTTTGGAGTTCACATCTTGCCACAGATCGCCTCAGATGCTACACTTGGAACTACAGGACTTCATGTTTGCCCTGCTGGATCTTGGACTTGCTTTGTATCCCCCTGTCTGTAGCTTTTGGAATGGAAATGTCTATCTTGTGCCATTGAGTATTGGAAGTGTTTAACTTTTTTTTTCATTTGTACAGGGGCTCACAGGTAAGAGTTTACCTTAAATCTCAGAGACTTGGGACTTAGATTTCTCAGCAAGGCTGAAAATGTTAGGAATTTGGTAACTTTTAGAGATGAACTAAAATGTCTTCTGCGTAAAGGGATATGCATGAGTCTTTGGGAGGCTTGGGTGGAATGTTATAGTTTGTGTCTGGATGTCCCCCTAAAGCCTCATGCAATCACAGGGCTTTTTTGGAGGTGGCTGAACCTAGAGTGTATGATTGCTTGGTGATGCCATACTGGGATTAAGGGTGCTGGGATTAAGGGTGAGTAATTACTGGATCAGTCCACTAATTGTATTGGCACTGTCCTAATTCCAGTAGAATGGATACCATATTGTTATACTCAGAGTGCTCAAGAGGAACAATTTAATGCAGGACACTTAATTTATAAGATTATTTTAGAGTGGTCACCCAAAGAGTCATGTACAAAGAGTGCAGGAAATCTGTTCATACATTAAAGATCAAAAGAATCCAGCAGAAGGCCTGGATTCCACAGCAATGTCCTGCATGAGTCCAGCTGAAGACCTAGAGCCCCTGACAATGTCCCTACAAGTCCAACTGGAGGCCAAGAGCCCATGACAGCATCTCATGCAGGCCTGTTCTGTAGATCTGCACTGGGAAGGCCCAAAGGTCAGTGGAGGAAGCTAGAAAGTCTGTGCCAGTGGGATGAAGGATCTGTGCCAGCAGGCTGAGGAATCTGCACTGGGGCCAGGAAGCAACACTCAAAGTTATAATCGGAGCTCCCCCAAAAGGTACCACAACCATCCTCAGTGACAATAAGGTCTCCAGCTCCTCCGACAGTGAGAACAGCTGTCTATATCGGGAAAGCCAGTGTGACAAGCTTCTCCAGGAGACCATCCAGTGAACCATCAGGACCAGAGCTCCCCCAAAATGAACTGTAGCCATTCTCAGTGACAACAAGTTCCCAACTGCCTCCTCCTTCTTTCATCAGGACAGCCAGCATGACAAGCTCCTCCAGGAAAACCAACAGCTCCCTACAGCTTTGAAACTTCTTCCTCTCCAGTTCTACCTCTTCTGCTGCCAGCAACAATCCTCAGGTGGGCTTTCCACACCCAGCACCATCCTGACTCAGTTCAGCTGGGGGTTACAAGTTGACCACCAGTTCTCAATCCACCACACATCTAAAGGACGAAGAGAAGCTTGTCCATGCTCTCTCTTCTGTCTTGTTGCTTTTGCTATCTTCCACTGCCATGGACTATTGCCCCTCTGCCATGTACCACCCTGTCTTGGAGCCAGCTAATTAGGGACTGAAACCTCTACAAACTGTGATCTAAATAAATATTTCCTCCCTTAACTTTGGGCTTTGGGTATTTTATGTTAGCAATGAGAAAAGTAACTAAGACACCTGGTAAAGGAGATCTTCTATCCAAGCATAGAAAGAGTAGACGTCTGAGGACAAAACCAGGTCAGAGCAGCATAGAATGATTGAATAAAATAGGTGAAGTGACAGGGGCAGGGCATTTAGGTGTTTTCAGGGAGCTCTGGTCAGCCTGTGGGATATAGAGGTGATTGCTTGCAACATCCACGAGGAGGAGAGGTCAGAGAAATAGTCAGCAGGGTACAGCTTTCTTCTGGAGCAGTGAGTTTACTGTGGGGGCCCTTACAAATGAACAGCCTTGGAGATGGCTGTCGTCATAGTCATCATAGATGACTCTGAAGGGTCCCTTCTGCTTCCTCTGTAGGGACTGGGGATTTAAATCTGTAATCGAAGCTGATTTGTCAGCCAGGTTTTCATCATAAAGGTGGGTGTCAGAAGATTAAGTGCATGTCATATTTCTTTTTGGGCCTGTTGTAGAAGTGGAAGTTAGTCTCCAATGGGATTGGCCTCAGGGCTGAGGTCTGGCCCCAGTAGAAATGTGTGGCCATATAAAACCGAAAAGGATTGTATCCTGTAGGCTCCCTGGGGGTGGCATGGGTTCTAAGGGAGTAATTGGGATGAGGTAAACCCAGTCTTGGTGAAGCTGAAGTGTTAATTTAGGCAAAGGAGCCTTCAGGTGGCTGTTGGCTCTTTCTACCCTGCTGGATGATCAAGCCTGGCACGGAGTATGAAGGCTCCATTGTATACCAAGTCACTTGGCCACCTCCTGAGTGAGCTGAGTAGTAAAAGCTGGGCCATTGCCAGACTAAATCGAGGTGAGGAGGCCAAATCCGGGGACTGCATCAGTTAGGAGAGAATTAACGACTGCTGAGGTGCTTGCTGAACTGGTCGGAAAAGACTTTAACCAGGTAAGATCATAAAACTAAGTAAGGTAGTGAAATTCCTGAATATATTTGCTAGGGTCGGGAAGAAAGGAACCCAGATATGAATAATCTGAGGTGAATCAGACAAGGAGTGGGGAACATGGGCCTGAGAAATTCCCTCAGCTCCTGCCACCTCCTGAAGTGGAAGCTGAGCAGCAGGGGTGAGGAAGGGGTGCAAAACTGCAGTCTGGATTGAGAATGGGATGCAACCAGATGAGGTGGGACACAAGGAGAGGGTTTTAACTCAGAGAGAAGTGCTAGACAGATAGATACAGATAGATAAAGATAGATACAGATAGATGATTGATAGATGGATAGAGAGATGATAGATAGATGATAGATAGATAGATAGATGACAGACGATAGATAGATAGATGATAGATAGATGGATAGATAGATAGATAGATAGATAGATAGATAGATAGATAGGACAGGCTCCAGGTCATCTGGAGGCTCTTATGGAGGAAGTGATGCAACTGTGACAACTGTGGCCCGAAGTTCCACTGGAGAACCGAGGGTGCCAGAAGTTGTCCAGCTGGAGGTGCAGGAGGAGACCAGGGGAAAGTGAAATCAGTAGGTCCTTTGTCGGAGAGTACTGGCATGGGGAGAAGGTGGATGGGGCACAGGCGGAAGGGAGAGGAGGAGAACCTAAGGGGGCTCACATGAAGAACTCAGACTAAGAAAACTGGGGAGTGTAAGGAAGGCCTGACCATAAGCTTTTCAGACCACTTCTTTAGCCTATGGCAGAAATGATCCAGATGATCTTGCAAATTGGAGACATCTAACATGCTGTGGACTGGCCGAGACCCATTGTCCAGTTGGTACTGTGGCCATACTCTATTACAGAAAAATATTAGCCACTTGGGCTTCAGATTGGGAGAGAGGCAGAGATATTTGGGATTTTGCAGGAGGCAGGCTAGGGGAGGATGAGGAGGGGATGGAATTGGATGGTTTCGTGATGGAGTACAGGGAGGTGTGTGGAACAGTGGCAGGATCTCTTGGCGGGTGTCTCCAATCAGGATCCAAAGTCATAAAACATGAGCAAATGCCCCAGGCAGATGACACTGTTGTTGGTCAGACACCAAAGGGAAGTGATCTTCCCAGGAGTGCTTTTCCAGGCCAGTGCTGGAGTTTAAAAGGCACAAAAAGAAGGGCAAGCCTCTCTCTGCCTTTACGGGAGCAGATAAAAGGCAGGCAATCAGGAAGAAATAGGAAGAGATCTGAAACCTCCAGAAAGGTCTGGCGTGGCAGAAGCTGTAGAACCAAAGTCGGAGGAACTGGTTCTACCAGGTGGTCTCAGCCAAGGGGAAGGAGGTTCAGGAGAGGGGTTGGGGTCTCCACGGATAGGGCACTCTCCCTCCTGGGTTTCGGCGCAACATACAAAGAACAACATAAGACAGAGACCACTTGACAGGCTCTTATGTAAGCAAGGAGGCATAAGATTTAATACACCTGGGTGCAGACCGAGGGAGGACAAAACACCATCCATAAGGAACAAAGAAATGTGGGCTTTTTTTGACAGGGTTTGAACAAGGTGGGAGGTGCCTTGGGACATTATGAGGGAAGGTCTGAGCAATCATCAGTGGTCCAAGTCCTCCGAGTGTCCAGTGCAAATGTTCAGATGTTGTCAAATGTCCTGGTGCTGGTAAGAGTCTACCCTGCCTTATCTCTTCTTTATGACATCCTGTCCTGTGTTTGCAGAGGGCAGCAGCCCCTGAGCTGTACCTTTTCTTCTGAGAACAGTGTGCTTGCTGACGAGCAGGTTGGGTGCTGGGAAAGTCATGCCGGAGTAGAGCCTGGAGCCCTCTGCCACCCCTCTGCCACATGCTCCATGCCAGGCACCAAGGCCAGCAGCAGTGATGGAAACACTGCCTGGGCTTCGCAGGCAGATGGGGAGAGTTTTCAAGACACCCAACATTTGTTGTGTATCTGCTCCTCAGCCCGGTTCCATGGGGTTGCAGGGAGAGGACTCAGACCTGGACTTGCCGGTTCCTATACATGGGCAGCAAAATATGGGTGAGCACGCACAGTACTCCGTGTTCAAGCTGCAATGACCATAGCACACATAGGCTGTGTCTCCGGTCTGTTGTCAGAACAGGCTCCGTGTCATGCGCGGGAGATGAAAACGTGTTCCTCCTCCTGCAAGGAGCCAGAAAAACGTTGCATGAAAGGTTCTGAATTATAAAGCATTTTCCTCCCTTCCACATCTTGTCTCTCGCATTGACGCAATGCATTAAATCTGCTATTTACCGTCACTGAGGGAAATTTACAATTTAAATTATTAGTGTGAATTTTATTATTCCTGTGCATGTCGTACAATGACAGTCTCAAAGGCAAATGTGAGAGGCTGTAAAGTGTATATGGAATTTCTTCAGCGCTTTGTAATTCATGGAAATACATGCCTGTACATTCCTTTTTTAACAGGCAATGCACAAAGCTAGTTCAACCTGTTACACTTCACTATTCCAATCCTAACTCTCTACCTCTCATACCGAGGAGAGAGAGGCCCTGTCTTCCTTTTCCCTCTGTGGCTGTATTCCAGGGCAGGTGTTTGGCTAATACAGGGACAGCAGGGGTAGCAAAGGGAGCCATGGGTTCCTTGGGCAGTCATGTCTGTGGAATCTTGTCCATGTTTGTCTGCATTTGAAGCAAGTTGTATGTATCTCCTCTATGTTTACACATGCTTCTTGGTCCCAGCTTCATTTATAAAGAGGCAATTTAAAGACATCGCCATTCAGAATTTCAAGGAGGCAACATCAGGACATTAAACCCAGCTCAAGGGCCCTGTGAGCACCAAGATGGACCAGTTTTAATGCTACAGAGTTCACGGTTATTACTGAGATTCAGTTGTTCTCCTTAACTAAAGAATCCTGGGATCACTGTGAGCATTTGGTTAGTTTCCAGAGTTCTGATAAAGTCAAGTTTGGCAACTGCCATGTTTGCCAGTGTTTTGGGGGGTGTCTGCCCTTCCAAGAGTGCTCTTCCTGTCTCCTGGGTACCAAAGGTTCTTGTATCAAGGAAAGGAGAAAAATCTACTCCAATTCAGTTAAAGAGCTTTGAAAATAAACTTTTCCTCTTGACCAGTAG